>NW_007729750.1:201903-202815 GCF_000696425.1 Galeopterus variegatus | reverse complement strand
CTCTGGTCAGCTCTGGGAGTTCTCCCTGATCCTTGAGTTCTGGCCCTGGCAGCTGGATCCTGTCCTGCCAGCCCGACAGGGTGTGTGAGATCTGTAAGTCTCCACCTCGCTATCCGGGCTTTTCCCCTCTCTGTGTACACATGATGGGGCCTCCCAGAGGGTGCATCTTTATTTCCGAGACTCCTCCTCCTTTGCCGGACCCCTCCCCTCTCTGTGCACTCAGTACAGGGCTGGGGCGTGTCTTCTGCAATCCTCATCTCTCAGCCCCGCCCGGCCCGAAGGGGTCTCAGGCCTCCGCCACAGACACTGTGGGCGTTCCTGTGGCCCTGGTCAAGGTCCTCTCTGGGCCTCCCACCTTCCCCCCGGTATTGCGGCCCCCTGTGTGGTTGAGTTATCTCCCACACCAGGGCGCGAGCCCCCCGGGGGAGGATCCCACAGCACACAGTTCCTCTTTGAATCCCCCCGGTGTGAGCCAGCTCGGCACCCTCAGGCCGTCAGCTCTCCGGCAGGTTCAAGCAGCCTCGGGGGCACCCCGGTCACCCCTCTCCCAACCAGAAATCAGTCTGCGGTTTTTCCGAACTGAACACCACAGAGATGGTATCTGCCTACTGGAAGCAGGGAGTTTACCTGGGGCCGAAGCCCCAGGTTTGGTGGAGTGCCAGTCTGGCTGGGCTCCTCTTCCCGGCCCTCCCGACGCTGGCCAGGGGATCCCCATGCCACCAGCCCCGCCAGAGATCCACGGGAGGAGTGGGATTGGTGGCCGGTCCACAGGCCCAGGGGGTCCCCTGTGCTGAGGCACACAAGTGGCACGGCTCAGTGAGGAGCCACGCCAAGCGAAGATGGCTGGCTTGCCCGATCTGAGCCGGCCGGCTCCGCCCCCCCCCAGAGAAAATGGAAACAGAGGGGGGGTCG
>NW_007729750.1:191912-201364 GCF_000696425.1 Galeopterus variegatus | reverse complement strand
GCTGCTGAACGTGCCTAGCCTGGTGTGGTAAGCGGGGGCCGGGCGGGCCTTTGCCCCCCAAGCGGGGCTGGGCTGGGGGTCACTCACAAAGCTCCCAGAGCTGGGCCGGTCCCGCGCCTTCCTCTCCGTCTCTGCGTTGCTGCTGCCGTCTTTCCTGGCCTTTGTTGCCTTGGGCTGCTCAGTCTCCAGGTGCGGTTGGGTTGCTCTCAGGAATCTTCTTTTGCATCGGCCCTAAAACCTCGAGACTGTAGTTGCTTTTTTTCATTGTAGATTAGTTGATCAGTGATTTATTTGTTTTTTGTTGCTCTTGGAAATGCAAATAGTACTCTGGCAGCACAGTGCACACTTCTCAGGCTCGCTCTGTCCTCTGGCACGCCTGCTCCAGACCCGTCACCATCTTGCTCTCAATAGTAAATGCTTTTAGAAGTTCAATCCGAGATTTGAAAACTTCAAGACAGAAGTTAATTCTGTGGCCTTAGTGGTTTCACAATACTGGCTAGGTCTACCTTTGCAAAGCAAACTCAAGGAGGCCTATATGGCTAAATAACAGTCTTCCAGCACCCAGTGTTAATAATCAGGTAAAATTGTAATGAGACCAGCCTTTCTGGGAAAACAAGTGGCAAAGGATAAGACTGCCAGAAAAATTGCCAAAGACTTGAAAAAAAATAGCAAAAGAGAATACTGAGCGTCCTTTCAGTGGAATGTTGGTCATTTGTCTAATAGATTCTCCAGGGATATCTGATTCCATGTGATGTGAACTTTGTTTGTCTTTGATTGACTAGACTATTTTGTGACTCTGTAGGAATAGAAGTTAACTTGCAGAAAACTGATGATATGCAGATGTTTTCATCCAGTAGCAATTCAAATTATTCCCTTTCATAAAGATGCAAACTAATTTTTCCTGATAGGGAATATAAATCTCTGTAAGTCAAATTCTATTTTGAATCCATTTTAACATCTTACTGGTTCCTTCATTAATTAAAGAGTTAAATCAAATCTTTAGCAAGTGTTCCATTTTAAAATTTCTATGACAGTCATGATTTTACCTTTTTGAAAATTATACTTTGTCACCATGAGCCTATAATTTATGTAAATAAAGAACAAAAAGTGAGAAATATAGTTTAATTGAACCGAATCAGATGCTAGGAATCATAATAATAGCTACTATTTGTTAAAAGCCTGTGTGTACCAAATATATACTAATGCCAATATTTTGGTAGTCTTTCAAATGACCCTGCATTATTGTTATTATTACCATCCTCACTTTTTAGATGAGGAAATGTGTTATCTGCCCAAAATAACAGAACTGGTAAATTAAGATCCAAGATTCAAACTCAGGTCTGGCTGATTTCAAATCTGTTCCCACTAGCAGTGCTGCCAGCCAAACTCTTAATCTCTCTGCATGTTAGCTTTCCACCTCTTATTTAATGGCAACCTTTTAACGTCCCACATGTTTTCAGTCGCAGTACATTTCCCAGATATAAGCATTAATTCACTCAAGTGATTTTCTCTTCTGCATATGTATTCAATATATTAATTGGCAAGTTAAAAATCTGAAGAGCCAAGACATAAAAATAATACAACACAACACCAATTAAAGTAATCGAAGAAAACCTGCTGAAGGAATTAGTAAATCATCCAGTTAAAACACTTCTTTGGATACCCTATTGCTAATGGGCACATCTCAAACAGGGAATAGATGTGAGAGGAGCCACAATAAAAGAAATTAATGGGCTCTTTTAACATTACAAGTGATGAATTGAAGCTCATATAAAATAGAATTGCAAACTAAGTGTAAAGAGTGTATTTGAGTTAGAAAATAAGGTGGTACAAAGACAGGTAGGCAAAAATGAAATGGTGGATGCATTCAGAACCCAGAGAAGACTGGCAGCAGAGAGATGGCCAATGAGAGGTGGCAATGAGAGATGGTTTCTAGACAAGGGTGCCTAGACCAAGTCTCTGCAAAGTGATGTGGCAGACAGGAAAACTACTCAAAAAACTTTTGTCCTTAAACCCACTATTGAGCAAATCCAGTTATTATCATTTAACTTCCCAATTCATCACTTCATTGTGCCTCCATGATAGAGCCAGAAATTATGAAACACTACAGGTGTCAGCTGCAGCTAAACAATTAAAGGAAAACACACATATGCACACAAAAAAAGGCGTGGTAATCAAATGCTTAAAACTTCTAGCTAAATAATCGCCTGCAAACTTAAAGTATCTGAGTTGGATAAGCCAATAAAACAATATACTTTTCTTTGGTTGCCCCTTCACTGGGAACTTAGATATAACCTCAACTTGGCTTAACTTTTCTGAAGCTGATTTAATTTCAGATGATGTAAGGAGAGGGCCCTTTTATTCGCCTCACCCCTGAGACCATGTTGATCAAGTTCAGAACTTCAAGTCAGAAATAACTGGGTTTACAGATGAGTGGATACGGAAACTATGGTATATCTACACAATGGAATACTACTCTGCTATAAAAAAGAATGAAATACTGCCATTTGCAATGACATGGATGGACTTAGAGAGAATTATATTAAGTGAAACAAGTCAGGCACAGAAAGAGAAATATCACATGTTCTCACTTATATTTGTGGGAGCTAAAAAATAAATAAATAAATACACAAACAACCTGTGGGGGGGAGGGAAGAAGACACAACAATTACAATTCCTTGAAGTTGATATGACAAGCAAACAGAAAGGAGGGAGGGAGCTTTCACTAATGGGCCACAATAATCAACTACATTGTATATTGACAAAATAAAATAAAATAAATAAAATAAATTTTTTAAAAAGAAATAACTGGGTTTAACTCTGGTTCCACTTACCAGCTCTGTGACATTGTGCAAATTGCTTACATGCTCTAAATCCCATTTAGGTGAAGTAAAAGAGCAAAGTAATATCTACCCTATTAGGCTGTGGTGAGAACTAAATGTCATAACATATTAACTACCTCTCTTGTGTCTACCGCAAAGAACTTGCTCAACAAATAATCTCATTCCTTCTTCTTACAAAGTGCTACTGTTTGGGGAACGGTTCAAGGCTCCCTTGCATCATTTTAAATATTCTCGTCCAAAGACAACATGTTATGGCTACTGAGTTTTTTCCCAATAGAATTAAATCACTGGAAACCTTTAAGTGCTATAGAATTGAGTGTACCCCCAACTTTTTCATGTCATGGCACATTTAGAAAACAATATCGACAAGGCACACTGGGATAAACAGACCAGACTAATCTCAGCCATGGGCAACTGGTCTATGGCTCTACTATCCACTTATTACCCCAAAATGTGGTAGTCCACATTTTGATTTATTTGAAACCCATTTGAGGCACACAAGTGAGTCACAGCCCACCTACTAGAACTCTAAAGTGATTCTCAAAGTGTGTTCCCCAGACCAGCAGCAGGAGCCACCTGAGAACTTGTTAGAAATGAAGTCTCCTCCCACCCCGTTCTTAGTGAATCAGAAATTCTGGGATCGGAGATCATCAGTGTGTTCTAACAACTCCTGCAAGTGATTCTGATGCATACTTATATTTGAAAACTATTACTCTGTATGGATCTCTGAAGTTCTTAAGTAAACAAAGAAAATTTTCCCTTCTATTGAATGTACTTTTTTTTTAAGTCTTGACATTTTAGTGATAGACATGTGACTCTGAGCTAGGACCAACTCTCTGCTGACCTCTGCCAACTTATGCATGGTAGTATGTTTCAAGACTGCATAGTAATGTTCTGTCATCCCTACAGCCCGGAGCGAAATGTCCCCTCAAAGGCAGGAGGATTAATATTTTCCAGGGGAAGGACTAAGAGAAGTAAAATATAGAGTCCAAGTCGAAAATACTGAATTCTTGGAAAGTCTTTCCAAAGGTCCTTCACTGCCTCCTAGAACCTATTTCCTTGAGCTTCTGTGAAATTTGATTTTTTGTTAAAGCCACTCTTGACTACAACATGAATGAAATTTTCTACTTGGGTTTTAGGAGGGGAAACCTTGACCTTTCCTACTCCATTACATTATGAAAATTAAAATTAAGTGGCACGATAAAGAGAGGAATTTATTTCATATTTAATAATTAAAGTCATCAAGATGATCAATTGAAACTGTGCAGCATATTAGGTGGCAAGTGTGAAAAGGAATTGTCCTTCAGATTAAAGTGCCATCTTTATTACAAAGTAAGCATTTTTAAAAAGAACTTTTACAACTCAAATAGCATCTCTCTTATTCCCTTATGGCGACAAAAATGAGACATTTGTCCTTTGTTGTGAATAATTTGCAAGTGAAAGATTCACAGTAGGGGTGAGAATAGCACAGCTCCAAAAGATCTTAAAAGAGAAGATTGATTCATCTTTTGACATTTTGGTTTCTTGTGTATTTATTAAAAATTATACCATTTTAGTGGAATAAATTTTACAAATGTCAACCACAAGCATTTTCACATTTCTCAAAAGCCATTTCCACACATCAGCTGGTTTCTTATTCACACCTCCAGTCCAGATACAGCCTGAGGAGTGTGCACTTTAGAGTCACTGTCTCCACTGAACTTGCATCAAAGAAGTATTAATGTCTGCCAGCACTCAGATTAAAGATTTCTCTTTGCTGTTACACTACTTTCTATCTCATGTGTTCTCTCACAAATGAATGTTATTTATTGCTATTTTTAATTTTCCTATTTTATACTTAATTAGATTTCTACAGTATTCATTTCTGAAAAATATCTTCTGAATTTCATAAAGTTCTCTACCAATAATCTTTAAATTAGCCACAATAAATAATTTACTCCCCCAAATTTTTTTCAGCGTGTGTTAATCATAAAGGGCTTTATTTAATCTAAATGTGAGACTGAAATTTTCTGGTGTTCCTATCTCTGTCATTCATAAGTAAAATGATGTTATCACTGGATCTCAAAAGATGTCATTTATTTACAATATTGAAAAGCTACGTATTTCCATGACTTTGTTTTATTTCTGTATTGTCTGTTTGTTTGTATGTTAATTGCCACCTCTACAAAGAAATAATTTTAAAACACTAGATTGGAGTTTGACATATATTTCTTGGATTTTATGGGTTATTAGAATAGACATAAAGAACGGTAGGTGCCTCCCTTTGGTTATTTTTCCAAGAAGTTCTTATTTGCATAGCAGTGGGCAATGAAATGTAGCAATTAGAGATTCTTGGGTTCTAATTCTAGTTCTTTCTCTTCTAAAAATTGAATAACAATAAGAAAAATGCTTAATCTCCGATGCTTGCATATAGCAAGCCTGATAGCAAGCAAAAAATAATTTTAGGGTGTCTGACTGAGACATATGACTCAGACCTGCAGAGTGATTCAGATGATCTGGCTGGTCCCTTTTTCTCCTCACCACTCTGAGGCTGCTTTCTCAGTTAAAACTGAGAGAAAAAATATAAATGTATTCTTCCCTAGTTATAAAGAACTGTTTTTACATCAAAAATGTGGGAGTAACCATGCTCCATTGGTAGGAGGATGGTAGTGTAAGAACAGAAATAATATAACTCCAACAGTAGTGAATACTTATTTCATCAGTATTTTAGGCATCAATTTCTTAAAGAGGTGCACTTCATTTTAAAATCAATGCATTCCTGTAGGTCACAGATTTTTTGAAGTTATAATTTAACTACAAATTTCTTAGAACAGAAAAATTAGAAGGAGAAAAAAATTAAAGAAAGAAGGCGAGGAAAGGCAAGGGAAGGAGAGAAGAAATTTTAAAAAGAACAAAAAAAGAGTTAAATATCATTGTTAAAAGGACCTAGAATTAAAATATGGTATTTAAAACAAACCAAACTGTTTTCAAAACAGTTGGAACACCATAGCCAAGAACTCACACTAGAACGATATCTGGGTATACTATAATATCATAGTAAAGGCTCTGAAAAGTCCTGCGATAAAGAAATTTGTCTAGATTTTTTAGCCTAAGATTTCCAAAACTTCTTTAATCATAGAATTATTTTTTTCTTGAAGTACCTCTAGACACTTTGCTGAACTAGCTTTCTAAATAAGAACATTTGGAAATTGCTAATGTAAAGTAATCATTGGGTGTACCTGAAAACCTATGGCCAAGTCTTCAAACATCTGAATTCCCACAGATTATCACACTTGGGGCCCCATTATCTATCTTCATATTTTACAGCCCAAACAGACACTATTTTATTGAATGATTATGTTAGACATTCATGCACTTTTGTTTAGGTGTGTCTTCTCAATTAATCAAAATCTTAGTCATCCCTAGAACTCAGCTAAAATGCCTTACCTGATCCTCCTGATTGGAATTAATAATTTCACTCTCTAGGATCCCACAATATTGTGGGTTTTTATTTTTATTATAGATTTTTGTTTGGCTTCTGAAACTCTCTCTTTAGAATTACCTCATAATACATGTATTAAATAAAATAATATAGTTCTTACATCATACCACCTCATACCACAATCACATATAATTTGTCTCCAAAAGTAGGCTTCAACCCTTCATGAATCTTTAAATCTTCTATTAAATTCTACAGAATGCTTTACAAAGAGGTGATACACATATATTTCCTGTTTGCATTAGATGACGACCCAGAACTGAGACATTATTTGAAGCTACTCTAGGAAAGAGGAAATTGCACTTTCTCCTATATTCCCTTCATCCCCCAGTGAAACTTACCAGACAAAACTTAAGACAAGAAGATAAAACAATATATATTACTCTCTGATATTAAAATATCATGGAGAAAGATCTATTTGTAGTTTAATGATTTCTGAGAACTCAGTCATATGCATCTTATTATCACATAATTTGGGCATTTCAATACAGCCAGAGCGAAGATTGTAGTAAAGCTAACAAATGCATTCAAATAAATGATAAAAGTTAGTGTGAATAATTCAAATCCAAAATACATTAACAGAGGGTTTTTATTGGCCTGTATCATCAGGAGAATTTCTCTTCGCTTAGGTTATTTGCATTGACACAGCTTTAGGAAAATTAATCTACAGATAATGTTTTATTTTAAATCAAGCCGTGGAAAGAATCCTACATTTTTCACTTATTACCTTTATTGTCTTAGGTTCCATTTCATAGGAAAAGATTCCTCAATAAACTGGAGTTAAAACTTTGGTGAGACAGGATCTCACCAAAGAGCTCATTAAGTGCCTTCCTTCAGATAAACACATAAATGCCAGGAGCTAGAAAACTCTTCTTACTTCTTGAAGAAATCAGCTTTAACTTCCTTCTATTGCTGTCCACACTCCTAGTCCTCAACAAGTTCTCCAGTCTTTGGGGCATTCCCTAATTTCCCTCTTGCAGCTCCTAAAACTGTGGGTTCTTCCTACTTTAGTCTAAATATTTACAAGATATGGTAGAATTAAGCTATATTTTATTATCTTATAGGTGCTAAATTTGTACTTTATACTGAAGGAATAACATAAATCTCAAACATCCTTATGTGTGAGATTTTATTCTTACTTCCTTAAGTCTATATATGAGGGATCTTCAAAAAGTTCATGGAAAGATTCATATTATCTTTCAAATTCATTTTTCCATGAACTTTCTGAAGGACCCTTATATTGGGTTCATTAACAAAGAATTTATATAGAGTATATCTATATTGCCATCCTTAGTATGTTTTTTCCATGTGATCAGGGAAAATAATTTGAACAATACACGAATGTTAGTTAATACTCATCAGGCACTGTTCTAAGTTCTTTACATACATTAGTTAATTTAAGCCTCACAACAATCTCATCAGGCAGGCACTATTACTATCCCCATTTTATAAATGAGGAAACTGAGGCACATGAGCCTAATTAACTTGCCCCAGATGAAATAGCTAATGAGTGACAGATACGGCACGTGAACACAGATAGTCTGGCTCTAGAATCCGTTTTTTTAACTACTACACTATACTACCTCTTTTGAAAGCATGAGCAAGAAAGTGAATCATCCGAAATGCCGGCTTTGAGAGATGACACAATTAATATTTTGTCAAGCATCCTTTCAAGCGTGCCTTTAGGAATATTTTCACTTCATCACTGATCTGTCTGGAACCTTAGCCTCTCTCTCCACATGGCTGCTCAGCCTATAGGTCCTAAGGGTAGTCAGACTTCTTACATGGTGTTTCAGGTCTCCAAGAGTAACTGTTGTTTAAAAAGAAAGTGGAAGCTTCCACTCCCTTAAGGCCTCGCCTGGAAATTGGTGGAACATCACATCTGCTCTATTCTATTGGTCAAAGCACAGAGCCTCCCAGATGCCTACCTCTTGATAGAAGGAGTGTGAAGAAACTCGTGGCCATTTTTAGTCTGCCACATCACAATTAATATATTTTAAACGCCCTTTCAAACATGTCTTTAGATGTATTGCACAAGCATATAGGTATGCATTGTACATTCTTCATAAATGAAATTGTTAACAAAAGAGGATCACAGGATCTACTAAGAGGGAGACTTTATTTTCGAAAGGGAGGGGAAAAAAGGAAAAAGACAATCTGCAGATCAGGGAATACAGGCTCCAGCTAGGCGGAAGCCAAGTATTCTACCCAGGAAGGGTTGGAGGCTGGTATTTATACCTCCTAGCATCAGGTTTACATACATACTCAGTGAACCTAGAAAAATGCTATGAATATTTATGGAGAAGATGATATACATGTGCAGTGTGTAAACATATCTAAAGGTGTGTTATTGTGCAGGCTCCACAG
This sequence comes from Galeopterus variegatus, assembly GCF_000696425.1. Lineage (NCBI taxonomy): Eukaryota > Metazoa > Chordata > Mammalia > Dermoptera > Cynocephalidae > Galeopterus > Galeopterus variegatus. The sequence goes on along the minus strand of NW_007729750.1, from coordinate 192,676 downwards.
ACTAGCTGTGGCTGGTTTTGACTTAGCCTATCAGAGAACAGGGAGAAAAATGTCCTTGGAGTCTATTTTCTGCCTAATTGGAGACATAGTGGGCCCTGCAGAATGACAAGGGGGGGTGGTCGATGACTGGCGCCAGGTGGACATGTTGAAGGTCAATGTAAAAATCCCAGCTATGGCTGAGTTGGTCTTATCTTCCGAGAATTGCCTTTGTTTGGTTGCGGAAAAGAAAACTTAGTAACAGCGAGACACATACTTGGAGGCGGAGAAATACTTTCTGCCCTTTCTCTATCACTGTGGCCATTAGGTTGTCAAACAATTTGTCTCTTTTAATAACAGTGAATCCATTTTGTCTATCCTTTGGGGTACATTTCAGTAGCAGTATGTACCAAATGCTATTTTTGTGGACTACCTTCTTTAAATAGCTTATTTTTATTTTTCTTGCCTTCTCCCTCCACCCTACTCTTTCTCCTCCCCAGCCAAGTAGCCATGATAAACAGAAGTGTATCCTTTTCTGCAGTCCCAAAATCATGATTTACACACTAGGGAAAGTGAAGGAAAATGGCCAGGGCCCCTCAGATGTTCAGAACCTTGTGGAGCATTTGATTTAAATATGCACGTGTGTGCAGGTGTTCCTTGGTTATTGTCTAATGTAATTGCACATGTGCACCCAGGTGTATACTTATGGTCTTAAGTATAAAGGAGGAGCAGCTCTGATCCACCCCCCCTCCCCCGCCCCTGGGATGCTGGAGTGCGTAATAACTTCG
>NW_007729750.1:156707-191862 GCF_000696425.1 Galeopterus variegatus | reverse complement strand
GGGGGGGGGGGGGGGGGGGGGGGGGGGCCAAGGGGAGGCCGCTACTGCTGCTGGAGGCTCTTGATGCAAGCTATTGCTGCCAGGGCCCCTGGGATGCCCTGAGAGGCCACCGCTGCTGCTGCTTCTGCTGCTACTGCTGAGGAATGAGCTCCTGTCACCTGCCAATGGCTCCTGGGATCTTTCCCAACTACCTAGGATGGATCTGCATGTGAGGGGTCTGGTGACCCAGTGTGGGGAAAATACAAGAAGATGGTCAGGGCTCCTCGGATGTTCAGAATCTTGCCGAGCATTTGATTTAAATATGCACGTGTGCCCAGGTGTTCCTTGGTTATTGTCTAATGTAATTGCGTGTGTGCACCCAGGTGTCCTGGGTTATCGGACTTAAGTATAAAGGACGAGCAGCTCTGATCCACAGCCCCAACCCACTCCACCCCTGGGATGCTGGGGTGGCGGGGGGCAAGGAGAGGCCGCTACTGCAGCTGGGGGCTGTTGCTGCAAGCTGTTGCTGCCAGGGGCCCTGGGATGCCCTGAGAGGCCACCACCACTGCTGCTACTGCTGCTGAGGACTGAGCTCGTGTCATCTGCCAATGGCTCCAGGGATCTTTCCCAATTACCTAGAACTTGTTGATCTGTGTGTGAGGGGTCTGGTGATCCAAACTGGCATGTGAAGAGTTTGTGACCCAGTCTGTACAGTGGGTTTGGAGGGTCTGAGCCCTAGCCCTGACAATACAATGGAAACTTAGTATAACTAAAATAACGAAACATTTTAGCTTTAGTTATGATTTGCCTTACTCTACAACTGGCATAGTTGTGTAGCTTTGAAAGACTTCTCAAGTGCCAGGCTGGGTCACAGACCACTCACATTCAGGTCGCGAGCTAGGTAATTGGTAAAGATCCAATTGGGAGCCATTGACAAGTTCATTCCAAAATGAGCTCAGTCCCCAGCTTCAGCAGCAGCAGCAGCTTACCGCAGCCTCCAGCAGCAGTGGTGGTGGCCTCCTGGAGCATCCTGGAGCCCCTGGCAGCAACAGCTTGCAGCCACAGCTTCCAGCAACAGTTGTGGCCTCCCCGTGGCCCCCCAGAGCATACCGGGGGCGGGGGGCACTGTGAATCAGAGCCACTTATCCTTTATGCTTAAGTCCAGTAGGAACTCAGGAACTCCTGGGTGCGAGTCAACCAAAGAACACCTGGGCGCACATGCGCAGTTTTCATTTACATCAAATGCTCGGAAAGATTCCTAACCCCAGAGGGATCCTGACAATTTACTTTCACTTTCCCTACACTCAGGCTCCTCTGAGTCCTCCTCTCAGCTAGTCTTCAACCGTGGGCTTCAGTGTTCATTCTTATCAGGCTGTATCCCCCATATCTAGCAAGAATCCTATTAATTCAGTTTAGAGAGAATCGCCACCTTTGATATCTGATCCTCTTCAATGTCTATCAAATTCATCACCCTCCACCTTCCATCATCCTGATCACCCTGGCCTGCCTTCAGCAAGCATCCCGTCAAGTCAACTGAGCCAGAATCCCCCCTTATTCCTAAGGTTTCCTCTTAGTAATTTTCCACCTACTGGCCTCCACTTTGCTCTTTGGTCATGAATCCCCATTAGTCCATGCTAATTTCAGAATTCAGCTCAGTCCTGTCCCAAGACCTCTGTTCCCCTATTATAGTAGTTCCTGAATGAAATCCATTTTTATCATTTTAACTGCTGTCCAGTTCTGGTTTTCCTTTAAAAAAGTACATTGGAATTCCCTGTTAAGTCTCACAAAAAGGATCCCACCTTCTTTTTATTGGATGCATACCTATGCTATTAATATATCAAAATGTATTCAATCATTTTCCCTGAAAATAGAAAATGACATCCAAGAAAAATATGAAAAGGAAAGTACTGAGGGGAAAGATAGTGGATTAAACATGCAGTTACTCCTGCTCTTTCCTAAAGTCTTCCTAAAATGACTTCACAGGGAATTTTTTGTCAGTCACAAACCCACAATGACAGAGATATTAGAAGAGTGCAAAATAGCAACAAAATTTTGGAAGCTAGAAAGCAGATGGATGTTTTGTAGATCATTTATTAGACCTGAGAAAATTAAATCATAAGTCAGCACTGAGGGAAGCCAAAAACAAACTAATTTACACCATAAAATCCTCCAAAAGGATCAGGAACATAACTCTGGAAGAATGGGAGGCTCAAATAAAGTGGACTGGTTGAAAGCCTGTTTAGGAAACAGATCCTAAATCTCTCCTCCACTCAGAACAGGCAGGAAACCTCCCTTCTCCAACCCTGGCAGAAGACTGGAGATTTAGTCTCTAAAGAGAGTAAAACAAAAGATATGGCAGTTACCACTGTTTCACCAAAACCAGTTTCCTTTTCCTTCTGGGCACACAGCTAGATTACATTTGCCAACCTCTCTTGCAATGAGGTGTGTACAGGTGACTGAATTCCAGCCATTAGAATGTGGGAATGATATGTTTCTCTCATCAAAACCTCCCATAGGTAAATATCTCATTTTTCACAGTTTGGCCAACCAGATGCAAAGAATCCAGCATAAACTTGGGTGCCATAAGATTGAAAGAACCTGACTCCCTAGTAATTACATAGAAGCTGCCTGCTGAACATTATGTTAGACTTTGGTAAGTCTAAACCAAACTAAGCTGAAATACGTGGATTGATATGGCATTCAAGTAAGCAAATATGAGAGTCTGAAAGGCTGTAGACCCCTAAAATGCCAATAAAACATTTGATAAAATTGCTGTCTGTGATAACTTGAAAGACAGGCCACTGCTTACTAAATCTTTAGCTCCAGGGGAAGTGTTTGGAAAGTGTTAGAGAAGAGAATGTGTACTGGTTACTATTGCCTGCCTTCAGCAAGGTACTACATGAGAGAGAGGAGCTCGGCCAAGAATTTGTCTGGTTTTCAAGCAATAACAGAAGAGAACAGATAAAGTCCAAAGTCCAAGGGCTTTTCAGGGTTCATAACCTGGCTTTTCCTTACCTAAATAGTAAGAGAGATTTCTAAACACCTTAGGCAAGAATGTCCAATGAAACTTTTCAGCTCCGTAAAGTGACTCAGCCTTGCAACAGATATCGGAATAAGGGTAGCACCTTTCCCATAAGCCAGGATTCAGTGGAGCCACGTGAAAGTTCAGAGATACAAGAGTGAGGAAATAAGGAGGGAAACTTTAAGAATAATGTCTAGGAAAAATCTATGTGAGAGGCGATCAGTTTTACTGAAAGTAGACAGATTAAAACTATCATTTTGGTGGAATTGCCAAAGAAATCATGAGGCTGGTTTTTAAAAGCCTGGTTTGGAAAAGTCTTAACTACAGCCCTCAGGAAGAAACAATGAAAGCTACTCACACTCCCAAGGATGTCATACTCACCAAAGTCTATTTCTGTTATGAACATAAAGGGTAATGGACAAGAAAGAACCTTCCAGAAGGAAAGCCAGGGGCCGTGAGAAGCAACAATCAAAAGAGTTCTTCTCTAAAAGAAGATCAGAGTGAAGCAAGAAATTTCTTCCACCTCCAGGTTAGGAAGCCTTTACAATGCTTGCTTAGCAGACTTTCAGAATCTATGGGTCAAAGATTGCTGTATGTCTCCCATCTTTTCCTTTTCTAAATAGTTTTCTTCGTGTTTTCCTATCCCGTTCCACCACTACTGAGGGGGTAAGGAGAGCAGATAATTTTCCCTACAGGCTCATACATCAATGGTTCACATTCAGCCCTCAAGGAGAAGACTGCATATGGCCCAGAAATCCCAAAGTTGGAAGTGGATGCAGCAACCAGATCGGTTGTCTGCCTTGGGAATGGACTGAGGGTGCTATGTTCTATGTGCAGGAGGAATGTGAGACAGATCCTAAGTGGCAAGCAGCACAAACAGTGGAAGAAAACTGCTTTATGTTCATCAGAGCCCCTTTTTTTCCTCATCCTAGGCACATGCTAGCCTACATTTTTCCAACCTGCCTTACATTTAAGTGTGACCATATAACTATCCCATTGGCCAATAGGATACAAATGTAATTATGTATATCAGTTAAGTTATAGGCATGGCCCATAACAACCTCCCAAGGTGATCCTTCTTCCCTTTTCCTATCTGCTGGCCATATTCAGAGATACAGAGGATTCCAAGGTTCTTGGGAATGGAAGAGCCACAGAATTAAACATAACAAAAGCCTGGGTCCCTGTATAACCATGAAAGGAAAACAAATGGTGAGGAAGGGACCATCAACAAAGAGTAGGAAACTTTTAGAAACAAAGGATATAAGTGATGTCAAAGCAAAAATTGAACTGGACAAAGTTAGACAGGAAAGGAAGAGTTTATTCAATAGGGAAGAAAAGCCAGAACTAAGTCTGAGCTCAACTCCACCAAACAAACGGTGGGAGAGATTTTAAGAGCTAGGGTAGGGGGATCACAGGTTACCTGTCTTTGCTGATTGGCTTTACCTAAAAGAAAAGTAAACTTTCTTGTATGTTTATGACTGGGGTAGTTTTACAACTTGGAGCAAGCCAGCCCACCAAAGTTAGGCTACTGCCCTCCCACAGAGAGTGGGAGATTGGGGCCCTGGGGAGCTTAGGGGGGTGTTAAGATTGTCTTGATCAGCCGTCATATTGAAAATGCCTAACAACTTCTCAGGAGACTGGATGAAAATAGGCCCACAAGAAGGGGCACAGTTGTGAAATTTCAGAATACTAGGAGGAATCAAAGATTAACAAGTTTCTACAGAGAAAAAAACAGATCACAGACAAAACATAAGGAATTTGGATGGCTTTCGCCCTCTCAAAACAACACTGAAAGCTAGAAAACAATGGAGCAATGCCTTCAAAATTCTGAAGGAAAATAATATCCCACATAAAATTCTATATGCAGTCAAACTATCAATCAAGTGTGAGAATAAAGTAAAGATTTTCATACATGCAAAGTGTCAATTCGTTTCTTCAGCCCTCTTCCTCAGGAATCTATTGAAGGGTGCGTTCTACCTCAACAAAGTTGCTCACCATGAAAGAAGAAACTTTGGGGTACAGGAAAGAGAAGATTACAGGAAAAAGAAAAAATAAAAGAATCTCCAGGTGATGGTGAAGGGAGATTTCAGGAAAACGTCTGTGTCTCAGGTATGGGGGGCAACCAGTCCAGAGTGCAACATATCAGGTAACATTTACAATTCTCCAAGATGGCAAAATTAATAGAATACCTGAGGCATCAAAACATCTAGGGAGGAGATTTTAACAGGTGGTGCCAAGTTTGGAAGTGAATGAATTTTAAGTATATTAAAAACTAAGCAAGCAAGCAAACCAAAAACAGATCACTATTAATCCTTGGGAAAATAAAAAGTTGTATAAGAAAGGAAGAGTCATCATAGTATATAAAATACCTCAGCTGTGAGTAGGGTTCTAGAGTTATAATATAATTAGTGAATATTTAACCAAAACTACATTGAGGGAATGGGGGATAGGTAGGGTGCATGTGTGGTAGGATTAGGGAACAAGAGAGAGCTAAATCCTAATCTACCACAATGGGATATCAATATATAATAGGAATCTATAAGTTATTTAATTATTGCCTCTGAAAGACAGAAAGGGAGCAGAAGAGACAAGGATTGCTAGTTTTTGAAGGGAAAAAAAGCCTTATAAAACTATTTGACTATTAAACTGTGTGCATGTATAGTTTGATAAAACCACCACTAAAATAAATAGAATAGAATAGAGTAGAATAAAAGGAGAGAAAGAGAGGATTTTCCTTACTTGATATTAAAGTATGCTAGTAAGCCATTGTATTCAAATCAATTTATTATTTCATACTAAAGGACAAATAGTGAAACCCCAAAAAAGCTAACTCCAATTAGATCTCACTATATATGGGGGTTTAATTATGAAAATGGTGGTATTTAAATTCTATAGGGAAAGAATATATTGGCATAAGTGACCATCTATCTGAAAGAAAATAAATTTACAGCCCTATATTCAACGATATATATAAATAAATTCAAGAAGGATTAAAGACTTCAATATAAAATTAAGCAATAAAAGGAAAAATCTAGGAGACTATATGTATATAACTGTAAATAAGCACTTTTTTATAAAAAGCTGAACCCATTTAACTTTATAAAAACAAATTATTATATATGGCAAAAGACTCCCTAACAAAATCAATAAGACATAATGTTTTAGTCCATTTTGTGTTGCTATAACAGAATTACCTGAGACCGGGTGATTTATAAAGGAGAGGTTTATTTGGCTTACGATTCTGGGACAGCTGCATCTGGCATAGGCCTCAGACTGCTTCTACTCATGGAGGAAAGTGGCAGGCAGACAGTGGATACAAGCAGATCACCTGGCGAGAGGAAGCAAGAGAGAGAGAGAGAAGGTGCCAGGGCCTTTTTAAGCAACGAGCGCTGGCAGGAACTAATAGAGCGAGAACTCACTCATTAAAGCCCCCGCCCCCAGGGAGAGCATTAATCCATTCATGAGGGATCCACCCCCATGACTCAATCAGTTTCCAACACTGCCACATTGGAGATCAAATTTCCACATGAGTTTTGGTGGGGAAAACACATCCAAACTTCATCACATAACAAGTTGGGAAAAAATATTTGTGACATATGTTTCAGATAAACTGTTAATCTCTCTGATATCAGAGGTCCTCAAAAATTGATAACAAATCACAAACTAATAAAAATAGAAGTAAATGATAGGAACTGATAATTTACAGAAGGGCAGTTCCAAGTAGCTGATTAACCTCTGAAGATAAACTTGAACTTTCAGGTAGTCAGAGAAAAATTAAAGTAGCCATATTATGAGATTACGTAGCCATCAAATTAGCAAATTCTTTGTTTGGTAAAGCCTGCTACTGGTGGGGCTGCCAGGACAAGGCATTGCTAGCAAAAATGTAATTTGTTAAGAGTGTTTTTAAGAAGTAATCTGGCATTATCAATTAAACTTAAAATTCTTACAGCCTCAGACCCAGCAATCTCTTGCTTGGATATCTATCGCATAGAGATAAAAATACCAGTGAGTATGACTCTCAGTACAAGGATGTTTATTACAGCAATGTTCGAAGTGAAAAAAGCTGGCAAGCTAGAGGGCTTTTTAGTGGTGCCACTGATGCAAATACCTGTTTTAATATGTTAAGCCACAAAAATTGGATCAACACACTCAGTTCCATTTAAACACTGTCCTTGACTTATCAAGAAAGCTAGCATTTTCCTTCCCTTCTTCTTTACACCCTGTGTCTTGATTTCATCTCTCCCAAACACTTTCACATCTCTGACCCCATGTCAGCAAAATCCCTGGCACCCAAAGAGATAGTCACATGCCCGAAGCTTTTCATCAGAAAGAAATTATTTCTATTTTCTACACGCACCACTGTTCCCTCTGGATCTATTGTTTCCCATTAGACCACACCTCCTTCATTAGGATATTGCTTTGAGATTCCAGGAAACTGAGTGACAATTATATGGCAAAAAGCAGCAATATCTAGTATAATCCTAGTCACATATAACAATATCTATCTGTCTATCTTCCTCTGGAAAGACATACCAAATTCTCAACAGCTTAACTTCATTTGGTTGGTGGAATTACCACTCATTCTTGTTTTCTGTTTTCTGTTCAGCGATTTTCACATTTCATTCAATAAACATGTACTTTGTAATTAGAAGCCACAATAAATATAACTTTTTAAATAGTATTATCACAGTTCCAATTTTCTTCTTTACTCATATTGGTGTGGGTATATGAGAAAGGGAGGGAAAGTATAATCTTTTTTAAAGATATTTATTTGAATAGTAAAACAAACAATATAAACAATGAACAATATGAAACATATAAAATGAACCAGGAAAATGCTAGAGCTACCCTACATCTGAGACTACAAATGAAAATCCTAAATGTAATTTTTGAAGAAAGGCTCCTATTTTGGCAGCCTCTAAAAACCATTGAGAAACCATTCAATGGACTACTCTGTGCTTGCTTTTGTTCAATTGCCATGTATATAAAAGACAGATGCTAATATATCTACATAAGTGAGGTGTATAAGCACCTCCAAAAAAGACTGAAAGATAACTCATATTAGCCCATAAAATCAAGTTACCGTTATTCTTATTTGGGAGCTTACTGAGAAATAAGTCCCTATAATGTTATACCATAAGTTAAGATAATAGAAAGCATCTGGAAGAGATCACACGCAAAAGAAGCCATATTTCTCTCATACCAGGGGAAAATCATATTACATGTAGCCTTTCTAGGAAGAGATGTGTTGAATGCACCATGAACTTGAGGATACTATGCCAAGGAGAACTAAATGTCCATGTAAATTGACCTTTGGATTTAAAGTTATAAAACCTTGCCTTCCCTCAATTCCATATGGTATCATATTTCAGCATTTCAAGGCTCTAAGGTGAGCTCAAATAATACAGAAGAAAACTATCTCAGTCTCATTATTACAAGTATCCTGATTAACACAAAGCAATGTGAATAGTGGTAAAACACCAAGAGAATCAAAGTCAGGAGTCCTGGATTCTAGACCTTGAGCTGTCACTAGCTGACCTTGAATAAGTTGTAGAACTTGTTTTCTATTCCGTAATGTTGTTAAACTAGATGATCTCTAAGTCTCCTACCAGAAACTCTAAGGCTTTGTGGCTGATTTTAATCAGAACTAAGGAACTAAGCTTTTTCAGCCTAGCTGGATGCGGTCAAGGGCCTCCCCTCCTCTGACACTCAGTCCCTCAGTCCCTCAGTCCACACAGTCTTCCTTCACTCTTCATTGCCGTTTCCTTCCTCCTTCTCCCAATTCCTTCCTTCAACACTACCATTCATCATTCTCCAATAATAACAGTATTCATTGAACACTTTCTATGTACCAGACACTGTGCTGAGCATTTCACATTCATTATCTCATTTAATCTTGACAACCACCTATGAAATGGGTTAAATTACTTTCTCATTTTACAGATCATGAGCCTGAGATTTATAAAGATAGTTTTTAATTCACTCTACCTATGACTTCTATAGTCCAGTGTATACAATAGAGTAATCATTAAACTCTTTGAATAATTGATGTCCTTTGCCATGGTGACAAAAATAAAAGGGTCAAAGGAGTGATCTTTGGGCCAGCCCAGTGGCGCACTGGATAAGTGCGCTGCTTGGGAAGCGTGGCGGCGCTCCCGCCCGAGGGTTCGAATCCCACATACAGACCGGTTCCCGCTCACTGGCTGAGCGAGGCGCGGGAGCGGCACCGAGGGTTGCGATCCCGTTGCCGGTCCCCGGTCCGGTAAAAAAAAAAAAAAAAAAAAAAAAAAAAGGAGTGATCTTTTCACAATGTCTCAGCTCACTACTGCTGCTCATAACTCTTGAGCCAATCCCTTGAGTGATGTCTGAGATTTAAGTGGGACTGTTAAAGCTACTTGGGGAAGGAAGTGATTTTTCTAACTGCCTCCCTACAATGAACTGCATAGATCACAGAGTGTTTCAGCAATAACTGGAGTCTGGGTGTAATACGTCTACATTGATCAAAGACAAGACTTCCACACCCACAAAAACTAACACAGTCATGCACCTCATAACAATGTTTCATTCAATAATGGACCGCATATACAATGACGATCCCATAAGATTATAGTGGCTATACTATACAGCCTAGGTGTGTAGTAGGCTATACCATCTAAGTTTGTACACCACACAGTCCACGATGTTCACAAAAGGATGAAATCACCTAAAGATGCATTCCTCAGAATGTATCCCCATCCTAAATGGTGCATGACTGTAATTAATAGGTCAGGAGCCAGGGACACATATTTTGGCCAGAGTGACTTTCTCCTTTTTCTAATCAATTGACTACAAACTGTTCTTGCAAATATTTTAAACTCACAAAGATGTGAACATTAAAGAACTATGATGAGCATTATATTCTGGTCGTAAAGAGTAAAAAGGTTCTCTATCCTTGAGCACATTACTTATCCTCTCTAAGCCTCAATTTCTTCATTGGTAAAATGATGAAAGTACTTATTTTCAGGGGTTTCTATAAAGATTAAGTAAGATAATTTATGCAAAGTGCTTGAAATGGTAAGCATTTAATAAATATTAGATACAGATGTAGACATGGATAACAAGGGATAATTATCAGATAAAGATACACACATTCATTCAAATAAGCAAACATAGATGATAGATAGATAGATAGATGAAAGAAAAAAAGAAAGAAAGGGTAGATAGGAAGACAACAGATAGATAGATGATAGTTGAACACACACATAGAAATGAGCCTAAACATACAGTGCCTGACACTTACTCTAAACCTCATGAAAACTATTTAGACCCTGGAATACGCTCACATACCATAAGACCAACTGAACCACAAAGAATGCCATCTTTCCCTCTTTCCAGTGAGTTTGAGGAAGTTGGCTAAAACAATATAAGCAGAAAGCAGTAGCACCTGAGGCCCTTGATGAGGTTCATTTTTGCAGAAAAAGGCTCTGGAGCCACCTTGTGGCTGCACAAAACAGCAGCCCACCACCAAAGCAAGCTTCCCGGAAGCTGAAGTCTCAGCTCTCTGAAGGCCCCTTTAATACTAAGACAGTTTCCTTGACTGTAATTGGAAGAACCCTATCCCATCTCAGATGGAAACAGTGTGTAAAACTTGCTCTGTTGACCACAAACCTATTTCTGTGTTTTTTTTTTGTTTGTTTTTTGTTTTGTCTTTTGTCTTTTTTTCCGTGTCCGGCAACGGATCGCAACCCTCAGTGTTGCCCCCGTACCGGACCGGGGACCGGCAACGGGATCGCAAGCCTCGGCGTTGCTCCCGCCCCTCGCTCAGCCAGTGAGCGGAAGCCGGTCTGTATGTGGGATCCGAACCCTCAGACGGGAGCGCCACCGCGCTTCCCAAGCGGCGCACCATCCAGTGCGCCACCGGGCCGGCCCATGTGTTTTTTATTGAACTAACCCAACTGACTTCTCCCTGTGAAGCTCACCGCACGTTCTTAAGGATTCTGCAGTGACCAATCCACAGCAGAGTTAGGCATGTCACACTACTGACAAGAACATGACGAGACAAGAGCTATCATAGAGGTGTGAACAAATGAAGTAGACAGAAACGATGGCTTCTGAGAAAGCCAACCAGAATAAAAAAGCCAGACTGAGGAGAGGCCTATAACAAGCACTAAGTGGGAGAAAATTCAATTCAATTCAATTTTTTGAGCTCCAGCTACTGTGAGTCATGCTCTCAGCTAAGGAATAGACATACAAAGATGGCTAACAGTTAAGAAGCTCACCTAGGAGAAATTTGTCAGGAACTACTAAGAAATCACCACCAGTACACTGTGTTAGAAATTCCCTGGCTAGCCCAGTCGAGCAGTAGGTCTAGGGGAGGAGCACTGCTACATTTATAAGTCTAATTTCCGGGCATAAACATATTGCTAGGCCAAAGGAAAATATAATCCTTATATATAACCTCTGGTTTGAGGGTAAGAAACAAGTCCCCAATTTTTGCAGTTTCAGAGCCCATACCCTCCGTCCCCTTCAGCTGGTCCTGACTAACTCCCATCAGCCGTGACCTCTCACTGTCCTTGCCCCCTCCCCGCAACGTCATTTTCATCTCAACTCACATTTCTCTCCGTTCTTCTAATCCATGAGAAAGAGGTGTCCCTGCTTCTGTTCAATGATAATCTTTCCACCATGCTCTGGGTTTCATCTCTGTTCACTTTTCCCTACTACCTAACTCCATCAAGTATTCTCTTTTTCATGTATCTTCAATTTCTTTCTTTATGTAGTTCTCATCCTCTCGGTCTATAAGGAGACTCTAATCTCTCTCACCTTCAATGTGACATCCGCCAGCTTCTGCCCCAACTCTCTCCTTCCCTTTTTATCCAACCTTCTTGGAAGCTATAGTCATTGTCTTCCCTCTTTCCTTCCCCATATCTTCCTTGATGCACGACAGTCTGGTTTCCCCCTCAATAACTGTTCTCCTACACTTAGAAGAGTCCTCTTAAATGTTGAATCCAACAGACTCTTTTTTTTACTTCCTATCTTAATTGACTTTTTTATAGCACTTTATGCTGTTCACTACTTGCTCCTCCTTGAAATTATCCCCAAGGAACCCTTCATTCAATAAGTATTTATCAGCTCCCCAGTATATACTTTGCTTCATATTAAGCCTGAGGAGCCAAATGGAAAGAAGTGGTTTCTGCCACCCATAAGTTACAGTCTAGCAAGAAAGGCTGAGTGCAAGGCATGGGGAGAGCAGAGGAAGGGGTTCTCCTGCTGAACCTTTCCACATTCCCTTTCCCCTACAACAAAGGTCTCCCCAATTTTTTATCACACACCCTATCTGTGTACGTATTCCCAATATATTTACAAATATACTCATATACATGTATACTATCATCTGCTAATAACTCAAAACAACAAGGTGGGATTTGTAATTAGCTCTGGTGAATGTAAATCCACATTTCAAATAGGCCTTTGGATGACTGCCAAAAAATGACTTCATAATGAAGCCGATAAAGAAATTAAACTTAGAGTAAGAAAAATGCCAGCTTTGCCACCTTCTTTTTGTTTACTTATGCTTTCATTACAGATGTTTTCCTTCAAACTGCAATTTCTTTGCAAGAATCTTTTAAGCGACTGTTTGAGTTGAACTTATCTTACAGGATTTAGCAAAATGCACTTAGTAAGTGTTTATTAATAGATTTCTCAGGAAGGTTAGAAATGCAAGGTGTTGTAAGAAACTGGAAACGCTTCTGAGACGTGTTCTGTATCACTGCACAAATGTTACACTCTTAGGAATATAATAACTCTGGACAGGTAGAAATTTATGGAACTTGATAGGTGCTACCTAAAACGGAATGTATCCTGAAAGAAGAGGGTTATTATTTGTAATTGGTCAAAATAAGAGAAAATATATCTTTGTCTTCTTAAAGCTCCTAGCATTGGTTTTTAGTTACAGTAACAGCCTTTCTCTTTTTTATTTAAAAAGAACAGCAGATTCTATGGTAGCAAGGAAACCCAAGCAGTGTTCCCACTGAGTATTCCTCATGTCCAGGCATACCTGGAGGGTCAGCAGGAAGGCCAGGTGAGAAAACTTCTACACGAGAATGTTCACAGTCAGGACACATAAGAGGTTGGTTTAATACTAATACTCAGCCTCCAGTATAAGACTGAGCCACTGACTAACAAGTTTGCTGCTGAAACCCTCAGACAGGCTTCAGAATGAGCAAGTCACTCAGCTGAAGGAAGGAAGAAATCAAAGTGCCCAAGTTTGGACGGACGCAGCAATTAGAGTTGGAGGTGAGAGCGTGGTGGAAACTTCTTCTTATAGTAAAATACTATAAGAATGTGTTATCCCTTCTTCTATAGTAATATACTTTAAATGCTGCTTGTGCAACTTCTGCCTCAATTCTTATAAGAAAATAATCTGCCTTGAACTTGTACTCATTCCCTTTTCTGCAACCTGGATCATGGATGTGCCCGTGCCACAGCTTCAATTTTGATGCCAAGGACAGTGCACTCAGAGACAGTAGAACAACAAGATGGAAGGAGCTGGGGTCCTTGAATGACCTTGTGGAGCAGAATGACCCTACCTCTTGAATCCTCCCAATTTGGTATGGCCTGAGGAAATTTGATTGATTATATGTGGTCATAGAGGCAGTATAGCACAGTGGAAAGAGCAATGGAGTTATATAGACTTTGGTTGGAGTCCCACCTTGATGTCTAAAAATTATACTTCAATTTTTCAGTAATTTCAATCAAGTTACTCAAACTTTCTAAGCTTCAGTTCATCTATAATTGCTATATAGCAGGGATATCGAGAGAATTAAATGAGGTAATATATAAAGCCACATAACACAGTCCTGGTAAAGAGTTGTCATTCATAAATAAGAGTTATCTTTCCTTTTATCCTTTCTTCTGGAATCTCAAATCTAGGAGTAATTAGGCATGGTTCTGGCTTGAGACAGAGTCCATTACTAAAAATTTTAGGTTCAACTCTACCAATTAGCCTCTTGGACTCTCCAATGAACCAGCTCTTCCTATTCAATATTCTCTAGTCCCTATCCTCTGCAACTCAAGACATCGAAGGCCTGTAGTTCCTGTGACAATGGCAGAGAGCAGAGATCTTGCCATTTTTATCTTTTGTATCTCTCGTAACTTAGAGATTGATAGAACAGACTTTTTGTAAGTGTTTTTGGAATGTGGTTTTAGCCCCAGTCTCAATAAGGTTGTATAAACCTGGACCCACAAGTTGCTGGAGCAGAAAGCAAGAAGAAGGGGATATGGACTAAGTAAGGTGGATAAGAGACTATTCCCAATAAAACATGTAATAAATGGATGTGGGCCCACAGCATTGGTCTAAATGATGTCTAGACATTCATGGGTTCCTTATTCACGTGCCTTATACAACCTTATTGAGACTGGGGCTAAAACCACATTCCAAAAACACTTACAAAAAGTCTGTTCTATCAATCTCTAAGTTACAAGAGATACAAAAGATAAAAATGGCAAGATCTCTGCTCTCTTAGAGCTAACAGTTTAGTGAGGGAAACAGAAACACATATAAAAATCAACAATACAGACACTGAAAATGGTTGAAATTTATCAGACAAGGTGGGGTCTAGACTAAGCTACTATAACAAAGAGAACCAAGATCAAGTGGTTTAAAGAAGATAGTTTATTTCACTGTCATGTAATGTTTGATATGGACATGTGAGGAAAAGAGAAATTGCCTAGGATGAGTAATATTATGAAGGTGGTAAGATCTGTCCTCTTGGTCCTAATGCTTCTTTTTTCCCCTAAGATGTAAGCCCTTCGCAACCTCCCAGTGTAAGGGTTCAATATCCTAGTATCATTCACTATGCCAGAACATACTTTCAGGAAAGAACTAAAATATTCATTCATAGTTGTATGTAAATAACTGATAAAGCTTAATGCGGTACCATTTCCAGGGACCTCGGCCTTTTGATAAATCATATTAGATTTAAAGCCAATAGAATATATTTTGTTTTGGAATTTTGAGCATCAGTGAGAAGTATTTGGCAGAGATGGATCTGTGAACTTCAAAATAAACCACCTATTCTTAAAACCTACCTTGAACAGATGTTGACTGTTGACTTTGTTGGTGAATAGGCAATAAAGGACTTTGAGTTGGGGGGAAATATATGGAAGAATTTTTAAAACCTTCAGTCCCAAGGGTAGACCTTCTCTCTACCCCCAACTACTTTAATAGACATTAGGGAAAAACTGAACACATAGTTTGAAGATTACCCTACCTGCAGATCTTGAACTAGTGAGGAGAATTGAACATATGAGGGTGGCAGAATCAGAATATTTACACAGTGGAGCTTTAGCATATCTGTGCTAAGACAATCATTTTGACAAAATATTTCTCCTTGAACTTTAGGTAATTTTCGCCTCATCCTGAAATAAAAGTCTGATGATTCTTACACAGTAAGAGGTATACCTGGAAATAGTGATCATTATTTGAATTACTGTCCCCTTAGGAGTTAGTTTGACTTCTAAAGGAGAAAAATTAAATATAGTTCTTGTTCATTTACAATTGACTCTCTATTACTCTCTGTGATGATCTTTAATAGAATGTGGTGGTTTTTTCAGGGCCGGCCCGTGGCTCACTTCGGAGAGTGTGGTGCTGATAACACCAAGGCCATGGGTAGGGATCCCTATGTGGGGATGGCTGGTTCGCTCGCTTGGGAGAGCGTGGTGCTGACAGTGCCAAGTTAAGGGTTAAGATCCCCTTACTGATCATCTTTTAAAAAAAAAAAAAAAAGAATGTGTGTGGTTTTTTTAAATTTTACCTTCACAACATAGTACCCCATTTATTTCTAAAATGGCAGTCAGTCCCCATCGAGTTCTAAGAACAGGTCGTTTATTGGTCAGATGAAAGTACTCATGGATTCTAAATTATTATGTTTTTTCCAAGACATGTTACTGTGAAGTCTAATTTAGTATTTGACCCCAAATCCTAGAAGCCTGTTTTTTTATATGCTCTCACTATAATTTAAGTTTATTCCAAAATATTCTGAATGATCCAAATTTGCTTATAACTCACATTTGATTGAATTCCCATCTTAAAATCCTCTAAGTCTTATGAGTGGTAGCAAAACTAGCAATCTGGTTTTAAACATTTTCAATAGCATAATGTTGTTTTCCACAAACCATATACGAGTGCTTAGACATACTTAACAATCTGTCTTAATTCTTTGTAGTCTGTGCTATAAGCACTCACACACAGATTGAACAAATTTTTTTCCAAAACTTTTTAATTATGTTCTAGTTTCACTGGAAATAAGTGTAATATCCTACTTCCACCACAAGGTGTCAGTCCATGGTATTTAATCTTCAAAGGGATTTAAGATCACCCGAGGAAAGTCAATGACTACAAAAAATACTGTATTAAAACATAGGCAGTCCTCGGAGACTTAGCTATGTGTGAATAACAGTCACGAAAAATGCGGTGGAACGTTCATTTTCCTTCGCATTTTCTAACCAGACTAGTCTTGGGAATGCTGTACCCCAAATCCCCAAAAGTTGCAAGTCAGGTCTCAGACCCTACCCTGAGGCTGGCTCCAACACGGAGGAGTAAATCCCCCCTCGCGTTCTGTCTTCCTAAAACTTTTAGGTATTGACAACTTTGCTTTAGTTTGGAATACTTGATTGAACCAGGATATGGGAAGCTGCTAAGGCATGAAGGGAAGGAGTAAACGTGGGGTTTAAAGGCTTTTTCAGCTGGGGGGCAGTGTTTGCGAGGTTTAGGGTACAAGATTTGGACAACGCAGGGAGCAAGTAACAGCCAGTTCATGGAGATGCTGTTAGGATTAAAATGAGCTCACTGTGGAAGCTTGTAAACTCTAAAGCAGCCCATCTCAAAGCGTGACCTGAGAATGCCTTCATATCACCCGGGAACTTCTTGGAAATGCAGAAACGCAAGTCCCTGGGCTAGATCTACTGAAAACGGTGAGTGGAGCCCAGCAGTCGACGTTGTAGTAAGTCCTCCGAGTAACTGGGATACACGCTAAAGTGTGAGAACCACTGCTCTAAAGAATTGCACAAATGTTCGTGACTGGGGGGTTGACGGAAAGCCGAGGGGCGCGAGGGTACGGAGCAGACCTCAGGCGGCGTGCGGGGCTATTTGAAAGGAAAGCGGGAGGGGCCAGACCGCGACGTGGGGACATCCTGGGCTGGGCGGCCGAGGCCTCCGAGGGCGGTCTGTCCACGCAGCAGCCTGGAGGAGGCCGGCGCCGGCAGGTGGCGCTGGACGTGCAGTCGACGAGGAGGCGGGGTCTGCAGCCGGCGAGGCCGCGCTCGGGAGGCTCGGGTGCCGGGCGGGGAAGGCACCTCGGGGCAGCTGCCGCCGCCGCAACTCACGGTCAGGTCACACCGAGGAGCGGGTGAGTCGTCCCTGCACTGGTTCCCTCTCGCCGCTTGCTCCCCGTGTCCGCGTGTCCCTGCGAGGCTGGGCTCTGGGTCCCCGCCCGCCCCAGGGGTGTAGCGGGTCGCGCGCTCTCCCGGGTCTGGAGCGCACCGCTCGGTCGTGGCCGGTCCGGGGGCTAGGGGCCAGGGACCCACGGGAAGGCTGGGGGCTTAGAGATAAGATGGATTATTCAGTTTGCCTTCAGGTTGGGTTCTGATGTCAAATTTTCCGACTTGGCAAAGACGCCACGAGTTTGCATGCCAACTTTGTATACTTAAAATCATGCGACTTGGTCTTCGGGTTTCCTAGTAACGGGAAGTTTTCATTTTAAGTCCTTGGAACTTTGGTCCTACTCTTTCAGGATCTGGGTGGAGTTTATGTTCCCTCCAAAATAGTCAATCAAGGCTTTAAATAGGTTTGTAGACATAAAATGTACATACACTTCCAAATTCCTTACTATGTTCTTTTTGTTAAAAAAAAAAAAATGCTCTCCACATTCTGATGTTTAATAAAATGTCATTCATTTTTATGAATGTTAAGCAGGGGGTGGGGGGTGAGAGCAATGCTTTAAAAAACAGAACAGTGAGGAAAATATCTCACCTTCACACAGTTAAATATAATAAAGCAAGTCTGCACTTGAAAGTATAGAAGGCTGGAAATGCAATGCAACCTACAATTGGATTTCTTCATATTCTAAACTCTTGGATGTAAACATGAGTCAGTTGGGCTGTGTCAATATTTAGCAGGAACACCAGCAAAACAGCAATCCTGATACAGCAGAGCAGAACAGTCACATCAGAAATATGCTTCACTTTTTAATGGGGATGAAAGTTCAAGAAATTTGGGTCAAATTCGGAGTTCCTAACATCTTAACACTGTGCTGTTTCCCGTTATGTTGTTTTAAAAAAAAATTACTGTAGAACTTAAATTATATATTTGGTTACTGTCTGCTGGAAACCAACATATTTTACTTGACCAATATTTAATTTTCCTGGTTTCTGGGCACAAAGTTGACTGTGGGGCACACAGTGAACAAGCTTCCTCACTGCCATAGGCTTTTCTGTGGCTTTTCTCTTCAACATGATCTTACCATGCTGACAAATGGCTGGGTACCTCTCCAGGGCCACTCTGGCTTTCCACCCAGACTCACTACCTAGTGGCCCTCAGTCAGCAAACACTGCCAACCTGATGTGCCAGGACTCGGTCTAGAAGAGAGCCTTCACCTTTCTCATGCCACCATCTGTCCATAAAACTTGTCTTCCTTTAGGACATCACAGTATTTGTTGAAATGTCTGCCTTCTCTCCTAGACTGCAAGGTTTTTGAGAACAGAGGCTTTATCTCATTTAACTTTGTATTCCTATTGCCTGACATCATTATTCACAATATAGTTAATGAATTAATATTGAATAAGTGTAGATTTATATGTTAAAATCTCTAAACATACTAAATTACTTCTTGTATTTGACTACAGTAGATGATACTTCTATTCCTAGACTCCTCCCCCCAAACTACTCTATTTATGTTAAATCATCAAATGACTTGGAATAAACCTTCTTGAGCAAAATAGATTGTAATTTTCTCCAGAACAGGCGCAGAGTCTCATTTCTGTTTTTGCTCTTTACTGTCCATCTTAGATTGGGGTTTATTAATACTTGGTGATTGGCATATGCTTTATTCACAGTTCTTTCAAATGCCAATGGTGAACACCCAAGTCAAACTAATTTAAGCAAAAAAGAAAAGGTATTGACTGTGTAACTGAGAAATTCAGGATCTGGTATCAGGGACTCTAAATACTCGAAATGTGCCACCAAGACTCTTCTGTCTTTCCCCATTTCTTGTTCTGCTTCTGTGTGTTGGTTTTCTTCTGCTCTACTGAAGACATCTTTCTCCTTACAGCATCGAGAAAAAAGCGTGGCAGGCTTATACCATCCCAACTTAACAAAATGTTAAAGACATCTCCTTTCCCTCATCCACTTTCACAGACAAATATCAGAGAAGAACTATAATTGATTCGACTAGGGTTATGTGCTATCCCTAAGACAATCGGGGTGATCTGGGAAGTAAGAAACTGTGATTGGCCAAGCCTGAGTAATATGCCTATTTCTATGGCCAGAGGATGGTTGTTACTGTAATTACCAACCTTCTGAAACCATATTGGATGGAGGACGGGCATTCCTCCAAATAGAAGAAATGTTTTAAATCAGAAAAAAAGTGGGAAAAGAGTGTGGGCAAACCAAAACAACAAATATCCTCATCATGAATGTTCTGAAATTTCAAAGTAGATCATACCTGGAAAACATTCCAAGAGAACCTCAACAAAGAAAATGGTGGCATTATGTAAAGGTGCCTCCTCTTTATTCTTTGTGAAGGTCAAACCTTTAAAACTTGGGGAATGTTTTAAGTATTTTAAACAATTACTGGAAACAACTTTCCACTAGATAATTACAGGTGGTCTGAATTTCAGAACACTTAGAATGTTTTCTGTCAGTCCAATTGTTTTATAGCTCATCTGCTTTTCTCATTGAATCTATGAAGTACAAATTGGAGGTGTATTCCTCTGGAAATAAATTTAGAACTAATAAAAACAATGAATAATATTGTGACATCATAGGTTTCCCTTTCCTAAGAAATGTTACATCAAGCCTGGATGAGGATCTGTGAAGGTTGTTAAGGAAAAGATTCCTTTATCAGATAAGAAACTTAATGAAGTTACTCTCCACAGGGTTGACCAGGAGAGTGGGAATGTCAATGATTGAGCACAATTTAACACTCTCACTGGAAATCTACTAGCAATTCATGTCTTACCAACAAAGACCAGCCCATTATTCAATGAGAAAATGGCACTCTGGAAATATGACCTTGTGGTCCTCTTTGGCACTATCAGGGTTCAACTTCCAAGAGGATCAGTTTTATTCATTAACTAAAACCTAGAATACATTTCCCCATAAAATCAATTAATTATTGTTTCGGATTCCAATATCAACCCCAAAAGTCTATTGGACATATAACTTCTTGAAGTATAATTTTATGTCAGCTATCTCTCACCTCCATTGATAACATTGTTACTCTCAAAAAAATGCATTTCTAATTCTATTTACCTTTGAGGGGAGTTGGCTTTCCTCTAAATGAAAACCTGAAGCGAAATTTTCCTAAAATAAAAGGCAACGTCTAACCCTTTGTATTCCATATAGACACGTAGGTCATTCATTGCACAGATAGTTGGACAAAGAGCAGTTACTCTTGTCATAAGAGCATTGGTTTGAGACTCTTACAGATTATAATGTGAGGTTAAATGTGTAAATAAATCACTATCTGAATGTTAATTGTACTTTCTCTGCCACTGTAGTCTTTAAGTGAGTACATTTTTCATATTGTCTCATCAAACATTAACATCATAAATAGAATAGACTTGAAGAGGATAATTATTTTAATTTTTATAGGTGGCTGAAGCCATACTATTTTATAGAATTAATGGAGAGCAAAGAAAACATCACAAATCAAGAACTTTGGAAAATGAAGCCTATGAGAAATCTAGAAGAAGATGATTATTTGGTAAAATAATAACAATAATAATTAATAATTTAAGATCTTTAAAATAATTTAAATGCTGTTCCATATCTCCTAGTGTTGTAAAAGTGATTTTCACTCTAGTTTGTTGATATCTTTACTCAAATTCCTGTCACTGATACTGTGATGGGTGAAGAGCAGTGTGGTAAATATGAGAGAAATATTACCTTCACTGATTATCGGGGACTTAGCTGAACAACCTCAAATGGTTCACTAAAAATCCTGGGTCTTGGTTTACCTAGTGACAGAGTTGGACCAGATTATCTCCAAAGCCCTTCAAATTCTTTCTAACAGTCTAGGTTCTAAGTTTTTTTTTTTTAAAAAGTCATCAATAACTGTATAACAATAGTTTTGTAAGCAAGCATTTTTCTCATAGGCACTCTGGCAGCTTACCAACAGATCGTTATGCAAATTGATTCACTGTTTAACCAACTAAATCCAGTTTTGGATAAGAATCACTTTTCACACTTTTGGTCAACCACGGGATTCGGTGTTTCTTATCACATTATATGACTGAAAAAGTGGCAGAAAATTTTGCTTCCAAACTCTTACCTTTCTAAATGATCTCAGTTGTTGTTGTAACAGAAATTATTTATTTTAATCTTAATTATTCTAACAGGAAAAATTATTAAGAAATTATAATCATAGACTCTATAAAAATAATAGTGTGCTTAAAATAAAATCATTTCATTTTTCAAGTTGACTGTCTTACCCGTCTAAAGCATGTATTTCTTTTGTCTTAAAGACAAATGAGTAACAGAAATGAATAGGGAACCCAATGTAGCTAAGCAAACCTTTGGTCAGTGATGTCTTCAGCATAGTCTATTATTCATAGTCTTCAGATTATTGGATAACCAATATCCACACTGCCCTTATTCACTAAAAAGCACAATGATCAAGAAATAAGTAATTAATTTAAGAGAAATCCCATTGTTTTGTTCAATTTTAAGATGTTTTTTTTCTTTCCATTGTAGAATAAGGACACAGGAGAGACCAGCATGCTGAAAAGACCTCTGTTTTTGCATCAAACAGCCCATGTTGATGAATTTGATTGCCCCTCAGAACTTCAGCACAAACAGGAATTCTTTCCAAAGTGGCGCTTGCCAATTAAAATAGCTGCTATTGTATCATCTATAACTTTTCTTTACACTCTTTTGAGGGAAATAATTTACCCTTTAGTAACTTCCCATCAACAATATTTTTATAAAATTCCAATCCTGGTCATCAACAAAGTCTTGCCAGTGGTTTCCATCACCCTCTTGGCATTGGTTTATTTGCCAGGTGTGATAGCAGCAGTAGTACAACTTCAGAATGGAACCAAGTACAAGAAATTTCCACATTGGTTGGATAAGTGGATGTTAATAAGAAAGCAATTTGGGCTTCTCAGTTTCTTTTTTGCTGTTCTGCATGCAATTTATAGTCTATCTTACCCAATGAGGCGATCCTACAGATACAAATTGCTAAACTGGGCATACCAACAGGTAGGATGACAATGTTGAAAATATTTCTAAACTAAAAAGTCTAAGTCACCTAACAAATTAATCTTTTTTTTTTTGTAACATCAATACCCCAAATCCCTGTTAAAACTCTGTGTTGAGAAAGTAATCTGCATTTTCAAATTTTTTATTATAATTTCATTGGGCTTGGTTGTACAGTTTTACATTGAGGAATGTTTTTTAAACTGAAAATAAAGTACAACTTAACAACATAAAAAAAATGCTTTTTCATGGATAGAGCCACATTTCAAACTTGTAGCACCTTTACAAGATTACTTTTTAATGCTGATTGTTTTTATTTTCTGCTTATTTACCACACATGCATGCATGTAAGCTATCCAAGTAAGCCATCAAAAAATTATTACATAATTAATAAAACTGATTATACAAATGTTGCATTCAAGGAAAGAAAGTAATGTAGCCTATGTCATTTCTTTTAGAGGAATGCAAAAAAAAAGATAAAGTCATAAATTTGTGGAGGCCTCCCTCGTTATCAAAGCCTTCATAGTAGACAGAGGAAGTACAGAAGGAGATTTACATGTGGGAAATAAGTGTTGTTCACATTCCTTCTTTCCTCTTTCACCTTCTGGTAGGTCCAGCAAAATAAAGAAGATGGTTGGATTGAGCATGATGTTTGGAGAATGGAGATTTATGTGTCTCTGGGAATTGTGGGACTTGCACTACTGGCTCTGTTGGCTGTGACATCTATTCCATCTGTGAGTGACTCTTTGACATGGAGAGAATTTCACTATATTCAGGTAAGTGATATATAAAATAACTGGTCCCTCAGAGAGGTAAATCTTTTTGGGTTTATAATATCAAGTATGTTGACTTTACCCCATAAAAAATAAAAAATGTTTTCTAAAAGCAAAGATCCCGCACTTCTTAGAATTAGTAACGTGTTCTCCTGTTGTTACTGTATTGCTTCTAAAAGAGTGTTTTCTAGACATAAAGGCATTGCTCAAAGAAAACTGTTCTTTCTAATATTTGAAACTTATTAGATAATTTGCTACCCACCTACTAACTACAAATGTGATATTTTAGAAATCCAATATCATGAGGTTTATTAGTTTCTCAAAAACTAACAATGTTATTTTACCTATCCCCTGACTTTATTCATGCCTTTTAAGCTAACTAGCCTTGTACTAGACAGAAAAAAAAAATCTGTCCTTGAAATATGGAGTTTTTATCTACCAAAGGTATTCTAATATCTAATTAGAAAGGCTGCTTTTTCCAAGTTACATTTTATGTAGCTTACTCACTTGAAGTGTCTAAATATTCTTGGAATTCAAAAACTATCTCAGATTTACTGAAGTTTATCTCCTAGTGGTAGATTCCACTTAAAAAGAATGATGTGCCAGAATTCGGAAGGGGACCTGTGTCTAACAGTTTTCAAAGGTCTGAGTTTAATTGAGTCATAAGCACTGCCAAGATTTTTTTAAGTTGTATAGCTTTATCTTTTATGGGTGGACATCTTTGGAAATTTCCACAAAGTCAGACATTCCCCACTATCCTTTCTACATGTTCACACATGTACTCCAACAGACACTTTATTATGGCATCTGATTAGGCTGGAAAGTATGTCTCTAGCTGAATTATTTCAGTGCAGCTTACAGAGGGTAACACATTCTCCAAGCACAGTATTTTCTAATTTTGTAAGTTCAGCCTGATAGCCATTGGAGTTCTCTGTTCCTCATTAAACAGCTTTCTCTGACATTGTGCTGCCTGTCAGACAAATGCTGAGTATTCTTTTCAATTTAATTAGGAATTCAAGCATTGCATCTGGACAACTGAGTCCATTCCACTATATACACAGCACCTAGCCCATAAGTATACAGCATATTTACATATTTACATTTGGTAAAATTAATCTTTGACCAATCACATATATTTTCAATTACTAGCTCAGAAACTTTTCATTTAGAATCTGAGTACTGGTTACACTGTGATTTACCCTGAAGATTCAAATCTTAAAATATAAACTTAGCTATTTGATTATATTCGTTGGGGATTAAGAGTGTGGCTGAATAATTGTGAGTTTGATTCATTCTGGCAGGCTAATGACCATTTCCAGTAAAGTGCATAGAAGTCAAAAGTCAGCTAGAAGAGCTGTTGTCAGAATGCCATATGATTACATAGGTGAACAACTATTTTTAAGCAACTTTATCTGTATGATGTCAAAGCATTCCAATGCAAGCTGAAATTTTTCTTCTTATCTCCAGATTGCTCTGTTTTGCTCAAGCATTGAAATAATCGTCAGTATTTTTCCATTTTATCAGAATGTTTGATTTTTTTAAAATATAAGCCAAGCTCATTTACTTCAGTATTCATTTAACAAAATCAGAGTGAATCTCATTAGTGACCTTCGCTTGATAAAGATCACTAAAGTCAAATTGATTTTTGCAGTAATATTCAGTCAACCCACCAACATTTATTGAGCACCTAAAATGCAAATCACTGTTGATCCCGCAGGGGTCCTGTGATGAGTAAGACTCAGTCCCTGGTTTTAGATGTCTCTTGATAGACAGAATTAAGGCAGATGCACAAAAGACAAAGCACTTATGGCATGAAATGCCATAAGACAGAGAAATAAAGTGGTGGAGAAAGGGAAGGTAGGGTGGTTGATTACCTGACACTGAAAGGAAGACTGAATTTTCTCAACCTAGCCTAGAGGAGAGAATATTACCTAAAAGTAAGATGGTAAGGGGGCACATGTAAAAAGAATAGAAGGATGTGAAAGGACAATGCTGAGAAATGTGATAGGAAAACAATCATAGATGAATGAAAGGATTTCCAAGCAACAGAACAGATTCAAATGAGATAGGATAGAATAAACTCTTGTCGAATCAGTCTTCACCAAGGTAATTTTGTTTTTCTTTTGCAGAGCAAGCTAGGAATTGTTTCCCTTCTACTGGGCACAATACATGCATTGATTTTTGCCTGGAATAAATGGGTGGACATAAAACAGTTTGTATGGTATACACCTCCAACTTTTATGCTGGCTGTTTTCCTTCCAATTGTTGTCCTGATATGTAAAGCTATTCTATTCCTGCCATGCTTAAGGAAGAAGATACTGAAGATTAGACATGGTTGGGAAGACGTCACCAAAATTAACAAAACTGAGATGTCTTCCCCCTTGTAGAATTACTGTTTACACATGTTTTTATTCAACATTGATATATTTTATCACAAACATTTAAAATTTGTATTTGTTAATAAAATGATTACTTGATGTATCTTTTTGTTTATAGGTGATGAGTTTGAAATATGTATATTTCCTTGCAGATTTGATTCACAGCAAAAAAACTGATTTTTAAATATTCATCTTTAGTACATTCTCTATGTTTGGTAAAGCTAAGTATAACAAAGTAGTCACATCTGATTTGTCAGACTGAAGGGCATTATAAATAATAAAAGGCCTTGAAATACCAGTCCTTGCTACTTATAACACAGGTATCGTGAGCCATGAAAACATATATTGTCTACATCTCCAAGACAAGTATATCGAGTACTTATGATTGTTGTTAAAGAACTCTCATTTTCATGTAACTAGGTTTTGTTCATGGAACACCTATCTGAAAAAACACACTGACTGTGTCTACACAAGTAAAAACAACAGAGTAATGTCAGATACACTTCCAGGTGAAATTAAACTCAGGCAATCTAAAGTAAAATTCAATAATTTCCACCTGAATTATGTACAATGCAGTTGAACTTACTTTAATACATTGGCGAAAGCAGACCATGAACCAGTTCCTGAAAGATCCAACTATATATCAGCTGTCAGGACTTGCTATGTACTTCAGAGACTTCTCGTAATTAGCAAAAGTAATCACAAGCCTTATCTTTTATACAGTTAAGTAATTTATTATGATTAAAGACAGTAGAGCTAATGCTAATGGTAAAAATCAGGAAAAACAATTAGTACATTCACTGAGAGGAGTCCAGTTTTTCTATTTTTACTTCTATCACAAAAGATGACTATTGATTATTATGTGGGAGCTAAGGAGCCTCCTCACGCATAAATTTGAACTCTAAGAATTGGAATTCAAACACAGAGAGACATGTTTGCAGATAGTGAAGAAAGGAGTTGAGAGCAACACAATTGGAGCCAGAGCAGACAAGAGTGCTTTTGAGAAACAATTTGCTATAAGAAGAAATGGGCTCTAGAATTGCAAACCAGATTCAGGAAGGGGACATAACGATAAGACCACTTAACTGAGTATGACACGTGTCATACCATAATCAACCAGCTCTGAGATGCAGTAGTCAAGAACCTGCACTTTCACCTGCATGGCAAAGTGCTGGCATCTCCAGTACTGAGAAGGAGAAATGGAGTTCCAACCTTTCTGTTATAGAGGCTGCAGCTTGGAAACAGTTCCAAGCTGAAGTGGCACCTCAGTGAAGCTTTCAGGGACAACAGCTGAGTTCTGGCTTGGGTATTGGAGCTCTGTCTCTGTTAATTGTGGTAATAAGCAACAACAGGCCTATTCTGAAACACAGAAAATAGCCCTTTGGTAATTCTCAGGGATAGAAAAAAGGAAGTCTACAAGGGCCTTAGAAGTAAGGCACAAACATCTAGATTCAATCTGTAGTCATAGATTGGTAAAAAAACTAAGCCATTCATTCTTCGTAGTTTTCCTGGATTTTTTTACAGTGGATGGGTAGTATTGTTATAAGCAGCAGAAAACAAGTTTTTCTTAAAAAGAACAAATATAGGGCCGGCCCGTGGCTCACTCGGGAGAGTGCGGTGCTGATAACACCAAGGCCCCGGGTTCGGATCCTATATAGGGATGGCCGGTTTGCTCACTGGCTGAGCGTGGGGCTGACAACACCAAGTCAAGGGTTAAGATCCCCTTACCAGTCATCTTTAAAAAAAAAAAAAAAGAACAAATATAGGGCCGGCCCGTGGCTCACTCGGGAGAGGGCGGCGCTGATAACACCAAGGCCCCGGGTTCGGATCCTATATAGGGATGGCCGGTTTGCTCACTGGCTGAGCGTGGGGCTGACAACACCAAGTCAAGGGTTAAGATCCCCTTACCAGTCATCTTTAAAAAAAAAAAAAAAGAACAAATATAGGGCCGGCCCGTGGCTCACTCGGGAGAGGGCGGCGCTGATAACACCAAGGCCCCGGGTTCGGATCCTATATAGGGATGGCCGGTTTGCTCACTGGCTGAGCGTGGGGCTGACAACACCAAGTCAAGGGTTAAGATCCCCTTACCAGTCATCTTTAAAAAAAAAAAAAAAAAGAACAAATATAACGTTTTGGTATAAGCTTGGAATTTCTTTTGCTCAGCCAACATCTACAGAGCACCTCCCATATACCATGCCAGTGCAAGGCGGAGGATATGGCAAGATAGAAATGACCAAGTCCCTACTCACAGTCTCATAGGGAAGACAAATTTTAGTAGAGCAGTGGATTCTTAGTTTACTGGCATCACTAAGGAAGGAATGACTAGTTATCTTTAGAAAAGCAAAGCTGGGAAGGTATGAGGTTGATCCAGAAAAAGAGGAACCATTTGAGCTGCGTATTAAAGTATAAGTAGTTCTTCAGATAGAATGAGAGGATAGGATGTGATGTGGTATCTTGGAAGGTTTAGTTTAGAGTAACTGAAACAATAAGTGAAGGAAATACCAGATTAGGTATAGACAAAGGCCATGTAGATCATCAAGGTCATTGTATGACATGAAACTAAGTTTGGACTTTGTCCTTCAGGGAGTGGGGAAGCCACCAAAAAACTTTAAACAGGCTTAACATCATCAGATTTTCGTTTTAGAAAGATCTATCTGTAGACTATTCAGGAGATAGACTTGATGATGAGGCACAAAGGGTGAAGGCAAGTTGGAAAACTGCGAATATATTTAAGAAGATGACAGCAATATCTCAGGACAGAGACAAATTCTCAAATGACAGTCATTACAGAGGGGATGGATGAAACAGGAGAGTTAATGGAATATGATAGGAGATAGAATTTCCAGGAGTCCATGATGACTAGGACATGAGTGAGGCAGAGGAAGTCACTTACGGTGGGACTTCTAGGATTCTTCCAGCTTGGATGATTAGGGAATGATGCCATTAAGCAGAATAGAAAATTTTACAGAAGGAGCAGATTTTTTAACCAAAACAAAAACAGTGCATGTTCTGTACATAGTAATGCTGTTTAAAATCATCTCAGTTGCCAAGGGATGAAGTATGGTTTTTTAGTTTCAGGACACACAAATGTAACTATGAAAGGCATAAAGTTGGGCAGTGGGAAGGAAAAACAAGGTATTTTCCCTGCTCCTTTGAAAAGGTTATTTTTTAATAAAACCTCTGATATGGTTAACACAGTCTTGGAGAACAGTCACACAGGGTTTCCCTGGAAGAGAACGACAACACCTGGAAAAATGCTGACTGTGAGCCCAGTGCCTTCCTTCCCCAGCAGAGCCCTCTTTCCTATTCAGAATGAGTCTACCTGGGATTTATTTTTTTAAAACGTTTTTTCAATCAAGATCTTATAATCTTCTATTTAAAAAAAAAAAACTGTTAAAATGATATCTTTTACTATTTTAATAGAGTTACATTTAATGTTGTTTTAAGACAGTAAAAAAGAAATTTATAACCCTGGTGTGTTTTTTAGACCATAGGCTACATGTCTGAGGAAGTCTATAAAAAATGATGGCCTAGTAAGTGGGGAATCTGTAAAATTAAACATTCAAATTAAGAACAAAAATACATAATTTTCATGGTAACACCAACTCTAGAATTTTCTTCCAAGGGAATGAACAAGATGTAGTAATTCCTTTTTTAAAAAACCTGTCTTCAAAGTAAAAGTGTTAGTCAGAAATTTTTTAGTTTGGATTTAATGATAAGTTTTACTTGGTTAATGAGCAGGTCTCTTTCTTTATACCAGTTTTCCCAGGTGTGTTCAAGAGGCACTTTGAAGAGGTGATAAATTATTTGATCTTTTATTTGTTGAAAATAATCCTGTGCTTGAATCAATTAATATATCACTGACTGGTGACCGTTACATATGACCTAAGGCTAAGATTCAGTACCTCTTCTTCTCAGTTAATTCTACTTCTTTGGCTGACCAGGAGTCCTCACATTTATTGCTAGTCAGTATGTTACATTCCCAGAAATATCAATGGGTGCCCATTTTAACTATGCCAAGAACAAGTTGCCAGTTTCTGCAGCTGCAAAATTATTGAACTGGAAGAGACTGATGAGGTCACCTGAACTCTCTAATCCCTTGCCCAGAGGCATCATCCCACTGAAATGAGGCCTCCCTGAGCATGATCTTTGTATTTCTGAACAAATGGAAGAAAAGGAGAGGGGGAAAGGAACATAAGTGCCAAAATCATAATGGTAAGGAATTTGTTGATCTTCTTAGAACCAATACCCCCTCCCACACCTCAGCTGGACCAGGGAGTAACTGTCTGGACAAGATCTTTTCAGAGCAGAGAACTAGGAAGCTGAGATTGGGGTTAGTGATGACCATGCCGTAATGATTGACACATGCCTAATCACATGACCCTGGAAATAATTCCCAACCTACCTTTACCTTGTAACTTGAAGTTGTATTATCACAAAAGAGAAGTATTTGTGGATTTACACAGTGGAAATAAACAGTGTAAAATCTGAAAGAATGGGTTTTGTTTTCATTTTTTTAATAGAACCTTTTTGGGCAAAATCTCTAACAAAAGCTCAGCTCGTAACAGAGGTCAGACTTGAAGTGGACCAGGAGCCCTGCCTTTCTGTTGCTTCTTCCATTCTGCTCACAAGCCCTTGTGACAACTTTGGCTCCACAATACACAGGCTGAAAACCCCTCCTTATTTATACAGATGAGGAAACCAAGGCTTAGAGTGGTTTAAGTTACCCAACTTTCTCAATTACTAATTGGCACATGTATGTCATCAAGCCTTGTTGAATTAAATACAGTAATTTTGCCTAGCCATCTCTTTATATCAGGGACTGCTTATTTGAAAGGCAAAGAAACCTACTCAAACTCAGTCAAGGGGAGATACTGATACCATAAAGGGGAACGCTGATATAATGCACAGATAAAGTGAGTCAGCCTCGTAGGCCCTGGAGCTGGGATCCCACAGGACTAAAACTAAGTGCCTCTGCTTGTTTTGTCTCTTCAGATGGATGTAGTGATGCTGTGAAGTTCAAAATGGATTCTCTACCATTTTCCCAAATTGGGCAACTAGGTCAACAGCTGAGAACCAAAGGTGCTAAATAGTCTGCATTCTAATTTTAGAGAACAACCAGCTGTGGGGTCAGAGGGTTAGTGAGAGGTGCTTTTCAGTAGAACCAGCACTACAACCACTCACCTCCTCACTACAATACACATAAAAGAGGACAGAGGGAGGGGTAGAGGTCTCATTGGGTCTGGGAAGTGTAGCGTTGATGAACAGAAACTATGCCTGCATCTTACTTCACCCATGAGGGAAGAGAGCACAGGTTAAATTCATTACCTACTAAAGAAGATGAACTGGACTGGAAAATAATATACAACTACCACACTACTAGCCTCACTTTAAATTTAAGATCACAGATGTTAACTGGACTGCCAACACTGCCTACTGTTCAGATAGTCCTTTAGTAAATCTGTTTATCCTCTTGTTAAAACTATTACACACTTTCCTTCTGTCCAAACCAACAATAACCTATCCTCCTACACTCAGTTCATAAATTTTCCTTAGGAAATAGATGCAATCAGAAGATAACTGTCTCATCTCCTCACCAACAAATCCATTTACCAATGCATATGCATCTGGTACACATATCCTCCGCCTGTTATAACAGGAAAATTATCCCTACAAAGTCAAACTCTTCCATTTCAGCACTGGATCCCATTCCCTCTTGTACTCAAAGAGTTTTGCTCTTAAATTATACTCCTCTCTCCTGTCACCAATTTACCCCTCTCAGCTGTATTATTCCCAGTAATACACAAGAATTAAATAAATACATACACAGATGGATAGATAGATAGGACCAATGTCCCCCTGTAGTTTCTACTCATTTCCCTGCTAACCTCTAAAACAAAATTCTTAAAAAGGTTTTCCTACTTCGATATATTAATTTAGCTATTTGGATTTCTTTTGGCTTTCTTTTGGTTAATGTTTGCATGGCATACATTTTCTCATCCTGTTACTTTCAAACTTTCTATTTTCCTGTGCTTTTAGATGTGTCTTTGACAGCAGTATATAGTTACTTTTTTTTTTTTAATTCGGTCTGGCAATCTTTGCTTTTAATAACAGCATGTAGGCTATATGTATTTAACATAATAATTGACATATTTGGATCTAATTGTACCATTTTACTGTTTGCTTCTTATTTTCTTACTAGTTTTATGTTTTTTATTTCTTTCTTATATTGCCTTCTTTCAGATTGATTTGAGATTATGTATTATTCCAGTTTTCCCCTTTAAAGCAGTCATACTTTTTTTACTATTGTTAGAAGTTACACTAGAGATAACAATATCATCTTTGACTTAGCAGTCTAACATTAATTAGTACTTTTACCTCTTCTTGTACAATGCAAGGAACTTATACCCTTTGACTTCATTTAACCCCCTCTAGACATATATGCCATTGCTGTTGTGTATTTTAATTCTATATTCGAACCTATAATTTGAAATTATAATTATTATTTTAGACAGTCAATATTCATTTAGATTTATACACATTTACCCATTTGGTTGTTCTTTATTCTTTCCTGCACCTCCAAGCTTCCATCTGGTTTTATTCTCCCACTACCTGGAAAAAAAAAAATTCTTCAGTGGTCCTTTTAGTGCATAATGCATGCCTTCTGGAGGGGAAAAATTTTTTTCACAAGGTCTTGGTCTAAAAATGTCTTCATTTCATCTTCATTGTCGAAGGATGCATTTTTACATGTTTAGAAATCTAGGTTGGCAGCTATTTTCTTTCAGAACTTTGTAGAAATTTCCATTGTGTCTAACAAAAGAAAAAAATCTCATTCTAACTGTTGCTTCATGAGATCCCTATGCCTACTTTATAACAACTCTTTTTGTCTTAGTTTTCAGTACTTTTGCTATAATAAGGCTAAGTGTGGTTTTCCTTTTAGTTCTCTTAGTTGGGGGTTGCATGGATTCTTGATCTGTGGTTTGGTTTTCATCACCAGATGTGGAAAATTCTCAGCCATTATCATTTCAAATATCGCTTATGTCCTGTCTTCTCTCTACTCTTCTTCTTTTGGGGCTCCAGTTACTCATCCTAGATGTTCTCACTACATCTCTTATTTTATAAACGTCTCTTTCTATTTTTCCATTCCGTTTTTTCTCCATAATTCTGGGTAATCACTTCTACCTATCTCTTAATTCTCTATTCAATTGTGTCTAATCAGTTATTAAATCCATACACTGTATTTTTTATTTCAGTTGTCAGGTAAATTCAGTTTCAGAATTTTAATTTGGCTTGTTTTTATGTTCGGTCAAATTTCCTAATCTTGTACTTAATATACTTCAGCAGAGTAAGAATCTTAATGGTAAACCCATTGTCTGAAGCTTCTGTGAGTCTGTTTCTATTGTTAGAGTCCCCTTCCCTTCTTGGTTTTTACTAGTGTCATTTTATCTCTTAATATGAACTGATTATTTTTACAACCAGTGCTAGACATTATTTTTAAATTGTTGAAATAATTTGAGGTCTAGGATAATATTATCTTACTCCAGAGAGGATTTGTTTTCTTCTAACAGGTAATTAGGAGGAGTAGCAATGTGGGAATCCCTTAATCCGATTTTAAGGATTGAGTTTATTTG
Source organism: Galeopterus variegatus (assembly GCF_000696425.1). Taxonomy (NCBI): domain Eukaryota; kingdom Metazoa; phylum Chordata; class Mammalia; order Dermoptera; family Cynocephalidae; genus Galeopterus; species Galeopterus variegatus. The sequence goes on along the minus strand of NW_007729750.1, from coordinate 158,626 downwards.
AAAATGAGTTTAAATCCCTGCCAGACTTGAACTATTTCTGGTTCACATTTATTCCTAAGAGTTAGTTCTTTGAGATTCCAACGCAAAGCATGGTGGAGTGTGACTACGTGGTTCTCACCTTTGGCGTACTCTGGATTACAGATTTTGTCTCTTTAGTCTCTTGATGCTGTTAAAGGTGCTGTTCTAATCTCTCGACCTTTCTACTGCCTCTTCTAAAATCTCTTAATGGAGAAGTAGGCCTTGGTGCTGGGTTTACCCTTCCTCAGTTTCTTTCTTCTTCCAAAACTTATTATTCTCCACCAATTTGTTGGCTATCCAATACCTTCAGGCAGAGAGTTTTCATCATTGGTCTTGCTTTTCTAGTCGGGGTGGTACATATAACCTCAGGAAGCACTACCAGAAGCAGAAATCCCCAGACAGACTTGACTGTGTTCACTGTCTCTATGTCCTCTTCTTCCATTTTTCTCTTTCCTGTTCTGAATAGCTTTATCCCTCACTGTTCCACTGCACCTCTCTCTTGTCAAGATCACCAAGTGATCAAGTCTCAGTCCTCATCTTACTTGCTCATCCACAACATTTGACAAGTTTTATGACTCTCTTTCTTGAAACATTTTATATACTTGGCTGCTAGGAAGCATTCTTCCTACAAGCCTTCTTTGTTTCCTCACTGGCTCCTCTTCCTTTTCCCATTATCTCAATGCTAGCAAGGTTAATTCCTTGACCTCCTTCTCTTCCCTGCCCACACCCACAACATAGGTCATCTTCTTTACTCTCATGGCATTTAATATAAAACATCAAAAGTATGTTGACATGTTCCAAATGTATATCCCTAGGCTTTCACCTGAGCTCCAGCCCATTACATCTAAGTGCCTTCTTGACGACTTTGCTTGAATATCTAAAAAGCATCTCAAACATAAAATGCAATTTAAGGTAATATCTTAATTTCCTTCCATCCCCACCCAGGTGCTCAAGACACACACTCAAGAATTATCTTTGATGCTGCTCTTTACTTCACACCCACAAACAATTTATCCGCAAATTCTGTTGGTTTAACCGCCAAAATATATTCTACATCTAACTGTGTCTCACCCTAAAATGATCTTGGTCCACGACACTGCAATCTCTGACCTAGAATCCTCACAATAAACTTTCCAACTGGGTTCCCTGCTCCTACTCTCGTCCTTAACCCCCTGCCACCACCACGCCTGCAGTGTCTTTTCCACCCAGCAATTAGTGTGATTCTTCAAAAATGTAAATGCTCTCCTGTCACTCCTCTGCACAAAACCTTCCAGTGTCTTCCCATAAAACTTAAAATAAAATGAACTCTTTACCATTGTCTACAAATCCCTAAAACACTTGAATGCTGCCCACTTTTCTGAATTCATCTCCTGCTGCTCTTTACCTCACTCAAGCCACTCCCATGACACTGTTGTTCTCACTTTTCCTCAAACACAAGCTCATTCCCACCTCAGGGCCTTCATACTCGTCATTTGTTCTGTCTGAAATGCTTTGCCTGCCCCTCAATTTTCACATGATTAGCTCTTTTACATCATTCACCTCTATGTTCTTCAGAGTGTCCTCTCCTGGCTACCCTATCTAAAATAGTTCTCTTCCTGTACCACTCGCTCTCCTTTTCCTTGGCTTTATTTTTGTAGTTGTTTTTTTTTTTTATTTTATTTTTTATTTTTTTATTTTGTCAATATACAATGTAGTTGATTATTATGTCCCATCACCGAAACCTCCCTCCCTCCTTCCTCTCCCCCCTCCCACCCAAGTGTGTCCCCTCCATTTGCTTGTTGTAAGAACTTCAAAAAAAAAAAACTGTGGTTGTTATATCTTCCTCTCCCCCCCCCCGGGTTTTTTTTTTGTTTTTTTTGTTTTTTTTTTTTTTTTTTTTTTTTTTTTTTTTTTTTTTTTTT
>NW_007729750.1:153872-155885 GCF_000696425.1 Galeopterus variegatus | reverse complement strand
GTGTGTGTGTGTGTGTGTGTGTGTGTGTATGTGTGTGAATTGATTCATTCACCTTTAGCTCCCTCCAATAAGTGAAAACATGTGGTATTTCTTTTTCTCTGCCTGACTCGTTTCACTTAATATTATTCTTTCAAGGTCCATCCATGTTGTTGCAAATGGCAGTATTTCATTTGTTTTTATAGCTGAGTAGTATTCCATTGTGTAGATATTCCACAATTTTTGTAGTTTTGATTACTCTTCAACATTATACCTTTTACAGATGTCCTTGTGTTTGCCTGGTTGTCTTTTTCCCCCACTTGAGAGAACATGTTTTGTCTTGTTCATGACCTAGAAAAAAGCTTGGAACATAGTGAAAGCTCAATAAATACTTGCTAGATGAATGAATGAATGAATGAGAAGCATGGTTGTATTATCAATAAATGGTTGAGACAGTGGTGTTTAGGAACAAAAACGATTTACGTGAGTGGTTCTCAAAGTGCAGCCCATGGACCAGCAGTATCAGTATCACCCAGGAGCTTAATAGAAATGAAACTGGAGGGGCCGGCCCGGTGGCGCACTGGATAGTGCGCCGCTTGGGAAGCGCGGCGGCGCTCCCGCTCGAGGGTTCGGATCCCACATACAGACCGGTTCCCGCTCACTGGCAAAAAAAAAAAAAAAAAAAAAAAAAAAAAAAAAAAAGAAATGAAACTGGAGGTGAGAAGAGCAATCTATGTTTTATTAAGCCTTTCTAAAGATTCTGATGCGTGATAAATTTGAGAACCACTCATTTCAGGGATAGGACAAACCTGGCCTACTGCCTTTTTTTATAAGTAAAGTTTTACTGGAGCACAGCCACTTTTATTTATTTACATATTATATATGGCTGCTTTTGCAGGTTGAATAGTTGCAACACAGACAATATAACCCACAAATGCTATTTACTATCTGGTCCTTTGCTGAATAAGTTTGATGGTGCCTAGTTTAGATCAACACCTTAAACTGTGTAATTATATCAGCATACACACACATCTATTTCCTTTTCCACCCGAATACCACTGAAATGAAAGAAAAGCTATGGTTAAAGAAGGATCCACAACAGACTGAACAACAGGAAAGGGTTGCATCATTGGATCAGATGATGTGAGCAATTTCTAGGACATAAAAATCATTTGGGGAGGGGGGAAGCAGGTGGAATCAAATTAACAGAGAAACAAGTAGAGAGAAACTGCGCCACAAGATCCAAATAGAGGCTATTGTGAAAGGAAGCAATAGTTCCTAAGAAACCCCCAAATAAGTTTTATGCTCCAAGCTAACTGAACCAAATTAGCCCTGGAGAAGTTATTGGGTGAGTCATTAAAGAGCTGCAGCCAGAAGATCTGGCCAGTGACCTTTCTACCCAAAGACCTGAACAGCTGGCTGCAGACCTAATTTATAAACAAAGTTAGAAGGCTTTGGGAAAGACTCCTGGCTTCAGTGCCGGGTCCTGAGAGACCTCTACAGTGACAGAAGAGGGACAGAAAGAAAATGGCCGTCTGGCTGGAGCATTTGCTACCCGGATGAAGAGTCATAGGGAATAGGAGACTCCCAAAGTAGCTTCTGGGACTACAGAAACAAAACAATGTGTGTTTTAGTCTATTTTCTGTTGCTATAACAGAAATACCTGACACTGGGTAATTTATAAGGAAAAGAGGTTTATTTGGCTTATGATTTGGGGACAGCTGCATCTGGCATGGGCCTCAGGCTGCTTCTACTCATGGTGGAAAGTGGCAGGCAGCCGGTGGGTACAAGCAGATCACATGGCAAGAGGAAGAAAGAGACAGAGAGAAGGTGCCAGGGCCTTTTTAAGCAACGAGCTGTCGCAGGAACTAATAGAGCGAGAACTCACTCATTAATCCCCCCTCCCCCAGGGAGAGCACTAATCCATTCATGAGGGATCCACCCCCATGACTCAATCAGTTTCCAACACTGCCACATTGGAGATCAAATTTCCACATGAGTTTTGGAGGGGACAGCACATCCACACTCCATCATTCC
>NW_007729750.1:148663-153722 GCF_000696425.1 Galeopterus variegatus | reverse complement strand
CTGTGAACCTGAAAAACAAAACCAAATTTATCTACTGCCAAGATACAATGGTGGAACAGACTTTGGGTATACATTCCCATTCCAAAAGGGAGGAATAGGCCAAAAGAAAGGAGAAACAGGTCCCAAACAAGTCTGAAACCCAGCAGGGCAGGCTTTAAATCTCAAGGCTGGTGAATCAGGTACCTTGATTCCATGTTCAACTGCCTCTGCACACTGGTGTGGGGGTTGGGTCCCCAAGTCCTTGGGCAGCTCCGCTCCTATGGCTTTCCTGGTCTCAGGACACACTTCACCTCTCCCAGGCTTGTGTTCCACTCTGGTAGCTTCACAGATGTGGGGTCTCCATGGCGGTCCTGCTCTCATGGCTCCAGTAAGCATGGTGCTATTGGGGTTCCTCTGCTGCAACTCTGACCCCACATTTCTGCTCCGCATTGCTCTAGTAGATGGCCTCTGCGGTGGCTCCACCCTTGCAGCAGGTCTCTGCCTGGGTCCCCAGGCTTTTCCATACATCCTCTGGAATCTGGGTTGAGGCTGCCATGCCTCCCCTGCTCTCAAGTCCTGCTAGCCTGCAGACTTAACACAATGTGGACACCACTGAGGTTTCAGGCCTCTACTCTCCAGGGCTGCTCCAGCTAGAGCAGCTGGGATGCAGGGAGCAGGATCCTGAGGGCAGCTGTGCCCCAGGTCTGTCCTCCAGGATAACTCAGTCCTTCTAGGCCTCAGGGTCTGTGATGGGTGGGACACCCTTCCAGGCTTCTGAAATGCCTTCAGGGCTTTCCTCTCATTTTCTCCACTATTAGCATCTGGCTGCCTCACTGGCAAGATAATGTCTTTAGCAACCAGTTTATCTGCTTCACCCTTGCATTGTTCTCTGGCTCTCTGCTTCTTTACCGCATGGCCAGGCTGTAAAGTTTCCAAATCTTTATGCTCTGCTTGCCTTTTAAATTCTGGCTTTATATCATGCCTTTGCCACCATAACTCAGAGTAGGCTGTTAAAATAGCCATGCAGCGTCCTTAATGCTTTATGCTTAGAAATTTCTTTGGCCAAATGCTCTGGTTCACAACTCTTAAGCTCCAACTTCCACAAACTCCAAGGGCATGGATGCAATGCAGCCAGATTCCTTGCTATGGTGCAGCAAGGGTTATCTTTTGTCCAATTCCCAATAAGTTCCTCATTTCTATCTGAGACCTCATCATCCACATGGCCTTTACTGTCCACATTTCTATCAGCATTCTGCGCACCACCACATAAGTCTCTAAGACATTCCAAACTTTCCCTTGTCTTTTTCTCTTCTTCTAAATCCTCCAAACTCCTCCAACCTTTGCACATTACCCAGTCCCAAAGCTGCATCCACATTTTCAGGTATCTGTATAGCAACACCCCACTCCTCAGGACCAATTTTCTGTTTTAGTCCATTTTGTGTTGCTATAACAGAAATACCTGAGACTTGTTAATTTATAAGGAAAAGAGGTTTATTTGGCTTACGATTTTGGGACAGCTGCATCTGGCACGGGCCTCAGGCTGCTTCTACTCATGGTGGAAAGTGGCAGGCAGCCAGCGGATACAAGCAGATCACGTGGTGAAAGGAAGAAAGAGACAGAGAGAAGGTGCCAGGGTCTTTTTTAAGCAACGAGCTCTCACGAGAACTAATAGAGCGAGAACTCACTCATTAATCTCCCCTCCCCCATTCATGAAGGATCCGCCCCCATGACTCAATTGGTTTCCAACACTGCCACATTGGAGATCAAATTTCCACATGAGATTTGGAGGGGACAGCACACCCAAACTCCATCAATGTGAAAGGTAAGGATGGAAAGCCCACCTTTACCCAATGGACAAGCTACTTTCCCACTTTTATGAGTTAAATCATTTCTCCCAAAACAACATGTAAAAGTCCTATAACCCCTGTTGCCTCAGAATGTGAACTTATTTGGAAATAGGGTCTTTGCAGACGTCATTAGTTAAGATGAGGTTATAATGGAGTATGGTAGTCCCTTAATTCAATATGACTTATGCCCTTAGAAGAAGAGAAGAGAGACACAGAGAGGAGAAAACCATATGAAGACATAGAGACACACAGACACAACGGGAAGACTACCATGTGAAGACAAAGGAAGAAAATGGAGTTACGCTGCCACAAGCCAAAGAACACCTGGGACTACCAGAAGCTGGAAGAAGCAAAGAATCCTCTCCTAGCAGCTTCAGAGGTTGCATGGCCTTGCCAACACCTTGATTTTGGACATTTAGCCTCTAAAAGTACGAAGGAATAAATTTCTATTAGCCACCCAGTTTGTGGTTTGTTAGATCGACCCTAGGAAACTAAGGCACCAGCCCTCTGGGCCATACATTCTACTGCTCCCCTTTTATCACCAGGAGTAGAACCTGAATTGACAGACAAGTAAATAGGAATTTTCATTTGATCAAGGAAATAGACCCTCACCAACAATAACAAAAGACAATCAAATGATCACCAAATACTTGAGGAAAATCAACACCATTGGAGAGGATCATCTGAATCAAATAAATGGAACTACTAAAACCTACAGAAAATTAATGGAAGCCACAGTATAAGACTTTAAAAATAAGTATAACTAATTTATTTGGACAGATTTGAGAAGATAATATGTTCATTGGCAAAAATATGACTGCTATGAAAAAGAGACTATTAGCATTCTTGGGAATTAAAACTATTATCACTAAAATTTTTTTAAATGATGCTGCATAGCACAATATTGTTTATTTAGTTAAGAAAAAAGGACTCACAGAAAACAATAAAATATCTTTTGTTATACAAGAATGCATACATATTTTTCAGACCCCTTTACTGGCCAGCCACCAAAAAGAATATATATATATATATATACACACATATATATATATATATATATATACACACATATATATATATATATATATATACACACATATATATATATATATATATATACACACATATATATATATATATATATATACACACATATATATATATATATATATATACACACATATATATATATATATATATATACACACATATATATATATATATATATATACACACATATATATATATATATATATATACACACATATATATATATATATATATATACACACATATATATATATATATATATATACACACATATATATATATATATATATATACACACATATATATATATATATATATATACACACACACACACGTATATATATATATATAAAATAAAAAAGAATATATACACATTTAAGAACATATTAAATAGACACAGTGATGGGAAGAATGGGAATGCAAATCAGGGAAAAATTAAGCAAGACTCTTACATGGGAAAATTATAACACTGCTGTAGATAAAGGTGTTCTGATTAAGTAAACTGTTTACACCCAGGATTCAAAAAGAAAAAAAATTAAATATTAATAGAGAGACTGAATTTCATAATAGATACAGCTGAAGATTAACTTACAAAACTAAAAGACTCCACTAAGGGATTCTCTCAGAATACAATGCAAAATAAAAAATTTATAAAATGGAAAATGATAAAGAAAAGTTAAGGGACATGAAAAAGAGATCCAGATGATTTCAAAAACCTATTATGTAAGTTTCACAAGGATGGAATAGAAGCAATAAAATGAGAAAATAAATAAATAGTGAAATAAAATTTCCTGGAGCCGGAGAAAGATGCTAGACTTCAGATCATAGGCTCTGTAAGATGAAGGGGGTGAGAGCAGAAAAGGCAGGGATCCACACCTATACAATCTTGGTGAAATTTCAGGTCACCAAGAATAGGATAAAAATCCCTCAAAATTCCATAGAGAATAAAACAGAGTATTTACTTTGCAAAAAAAGATCTAGATTCCAAATAATTGAGGAGAGAGAGTGGAGGAATATGCACATTGCTAAAATTTGGCTCTAGAAAAAAGCTGAGCAGTAGATGGCATTGCTACAAAGGAAGTCATTAATTATGAGCTAAGAGTACTAAAATTACCACTTTCTTCATAAAGACTCACATTCTAAAAAGAACGAGGAAATTATGATTCTGTCCCTAGCTCTAAGTGAACTGGTGCCAATGCTTTATCACCCAACCATTCATCTAAAATTGGTCTAACAGCCACCTCTCATAAAAAGCAGAGTTCATAAGATGGCAAGCTAACATCTACACATCCATAATCCAAAATAATTTCTGTAAATTCTACATAGCATCATTTCAAATTATAAATCCCCCATGAAATCTCAATTTATAAATGACACTGAGGCCAGGGAGAGGGGACTTTTTCAGAGTCACACACCTGTGGGTGGCAGAATAAGGCCTGGCACCCAGGTCTCCTGACTTGGTAGCCAATATTGGTGCCATCATGTCATGCTGAGAGCTTAGCACTGATCCTTCTGCGCACTTGCATTCGGTTGCCTTTGTAATGATGGATATACATTTGTGCCATTAGAAGGGCTGGAGAAGAGGCCAGAGACTCACAATAGAGCAAATCCCCCCATCCTCTGCAGAAATCCTTGGTCCTGGCTTAATGAGCTCACCAGCCAAAGGCAGTAAATTCTGACATTGCTTCAGGTTACCAGAGGGATGGGTTATGTAATAGTTCTGGGAAAAGAGCCACTTGAAAACCCATGCCCAGGCATTGTTCAATGACTGCTAATAAATACTTCGTGGTAAAATTCTTCCTTCTAGCGACATAGAAGACCACAGTCTGACACCCACTAGTCACCACCATGACTTCCTGACCCATATCTGAGCATCACTTCAGTTTTTAGGTCCCCAGGTCTTGTAGATAAAATTTAAGCAATAACTCTAGCAATAGCTCCTCTTCAAAAGTGACCCCAGAATAATTATTATAATCCCATGGACTAGCCAAAATAGTGAGATATGCTTTCAAATTAAGAACCACCATTTCTTCCTTTTAAAAATTAGCTTTTCTGGGGCCGGCCCGGTGGCGCACTGCTACAGTGCGCCGCTTGGGAGCATGGCGGCGCTCCCGCCAAGGGTTCGGATCCCACATACAGACCGGTTCCCGCTCACTGGCTGAGCGAGGTGTGGGCGCAGCACC
>NW_007729750.1:73809-148445 GCF_000696425.1 Galeopterus variegatus | reverse complement strand
CAGTCTGGTACGGGCGCGACACTGAGGGTTGCGATCCGTTGCCGGACATGAAAAAAGACAAGGAAAAAAAAAATTAGCTTTTTAATTGATCAAAAAGCAAATCCAGTGTTAAATTTATTGAATATTGTTTTTAAAATTTGAAATTCAAATACAAAATGGCCTATTAATGCCTAAGTTTTCTATACCTATTAGAGTTTCCTAAATCTATATTACACAGGCTGGAGAATTAACATATTGTTTTTATGAATCCAATCCAAAATCTAGTCTCTAAATTTTCTTTAAGGCCAACTGTTTTAATAGAGGCCACTTCTTACCCTCTCTATTACTCAATCTCGAAACACGTTTTCTTCCTCATAAAAGTCCTTTGACAAACTCTTTATTCTTTTCAGAGAATAAGACAAATTGTGACTAATTTGTCATAAAAAGTAATTTTTTCATAAAAAGTCAGTAAAACCCAAAATTACTTCAGGTATTCATTATATTTGTACATTATTAATAGTAGAGGAAGAATGACTTTCCAGACAACTTTCTGGAAGGGAAATAGACCAAGTCTTATAGTTAAACAATTTCAAGATAAAATTCTCTTTTTTTCCTTGGCAACCAAATGCTTGATTTTCGTAATTTAACATATAATTTTAAACTAGGGCAATCAGATTTGCAACATGAAAACTGGGATTTTATTATTAAATTATACTGATATACTGCAGAAATCACACCAAAAGAAAGAGTAAACTACTTAAAAAACAATCTTGTATAAAGAATGCTCAAGAATCTTCTCTCTGAGGTGACTATAGGAAAAAACAACACTTCGTCAGCTGAGGGCAGATCTAAATTTGTTCCATAAAAGCTGGTAAGATTTTTTTCTCACTTCTAAAGCAATAAAGGAAGAATGTACATTGTCTTTAAGAAAATCCAGAATACAGCCAAAATTTTGCCTCCCACTTTGGCATTCTGCCCTTTTCCTGAAAAATAATATCTTCTCCATTATCACAGCCTATCATAAGATGAACTGTCAACAAAAGGAAGGAGGCTGTAGTAAGGGACAGAGGAAAAGGACAACATCATGAATGGAAAATTATAAAGCCAATTGATCAGGGCTGGCCAGTTAGCTCAGTTGGTTAGAGAGTGGTTTTGATAACACCAAGGTCAAGGGTTAGGATCCCAAACTGGCCAGCTACCAAAAAAATTAAAATAAGCCAATTGACCCATGGATTTATTTATGCAAACAAAATTTAAAAGTCAAATAGCACCTTTAGCCAAGTGCCATATAGTTAAAAATGGTTGACTGGAAATTCTCTTGCCTTCATCGGACATGAATATTGCATCAGTATGTTCTTTGCAACATTCCCAGAAGGCATAAGAAAACTCTGCATTTTAATTGTATTTCTAATCATGAAAATTCTTCTGTGTAGTTTTAGAAATCGCTAAAATTACCGATGCTTTTGCTAGATCCTTTTGCAGTCACCAAAACAAACATTTTTGAAGAATGCTCTATTTTTCATTAAAATACTCAAATGGATGCAAGGAAAGTAAATGGCAAATATGTAGAGCAGGCACCTACTAAATCATGCAAGCTGAAGAGATTTTCTCAAGCTTAAAAGACAAAAGTATTCTGTGAATCCAAAATACAGAGCAAAAGAAGCAGGGGAATGAGGCAAGAATCTGATGGACCTGTTTTCTTTGCATTGTACCACTTCCTTGTGTGCTGTGTTGCACAAACCCTATTGAATATCAAGATCTGGCCTCTTATGAATAAGATACTTAATAGAAAAGGATGTTAGCTTTTTCAAGCCCAGAAATATCTTTTAAATGTTTGCAGAATTTTACAATCTGATAAAAAGGCATCAGAAAACAGTTTGTATAATTGCATCATTAAATATATTTTCAACTATCACTCAAGGAGTTCATTGATTCTTAATACAAAAATACTTAAGATTTGCTATTTAAGTTTATGAACTAATAAGAATCTTAGCAATTGTCTAGTATAACTTCCTTCTTTAACATTTCTGTTTTATTTTTTCCATTCTGTGTATTTTGTTTGCTTCATACTTGTGTTAAGGAAAAGGAGTTTGTTTGCTCATTTGTTTCTAGGAATAAGAGATAGATAATTTTTTAAAAGAAAATAAAATTAAAGAAAAAAAGGAATTAAAGTGTATTGGGCAATATAGGGAAAGATATTTACAGGCCATAAAATAATTTCTAAGGGAAAGAAGACACACAGATTTGTCAATCTGTCAATTTGCCCAGGTACCTTTAGTTTTGCTTTGTTTTGTTTTTCTGTTTTTCTCAGCATTTTATGCTCAGTTATACACAGCATAGAATCAAGTAACAGTGACATTAAAGCAATTTGCAAAGTTGAGAGATGAGCGTGACTACAAATCCTCTAATCCTGGTTCCAGTTTGTCTACCAAGCTGGATATGCTCCAACAGAGATTAGAATTCACTTGAAGAACAAGTTAGAAGCAGGAAGAAGAGTGTTAAGAGGTCTATTGTAGAAGAGAGTGTGGCTGTTGCTTCCATTTACTTTTAAATGTGTGTTTATCAAAACTGGAATCATGAATTTTATGTGGCAATCATAGCCTAAGAGTTTATTTATTTATCTTTTTTTTTTTTTTTTTTGGCAGCTGGTTTGTGTGGGGATTCAAACCTGCAACCTTGGCATTAAAAGGCTGCACTTTAACCAACTGAGCCATTGAGCCAGCTGCAAAACTGGATCACAACTAGTAGAGATAGAATTATCAAATCTTGCAATTGGAAGGGACTTTATATGCGATATTATTACAAGAAGTCTACTCTCCATAATCCTCAATGAGGAATCATATAGTGACAGAGATCTCACTATTTTGCGAGACGGCCTACTTCATTTTTGTAAATATCAGCCATTGTTCCTAATATTGCTATCCAGAGTCTCATCCTGAAAATAAATTCCTATTTCTCCCACTCCACTCTCACAACAACAAAAACAAAATTTCCCTTTCTAGACATTGTTACATATTTTAATGCCATAGCCATTTTTGTCAAACTCAAAAACTTTATGTTCCTTTACATCTAAAAACTCCAGTCATCAAGTCTTGTTAATTCCATTCTGGAATCTGTAGCATCTATCTACCTTACCTAGTTTCATTTATAACATATCATCGCTTCTGCTGCATACTCATTCCCCTCACAGACCAACCCCAAAACAATGTGGAGGAGGATTATACAAGAACATGAATATCAGGAGGAAACACTGGGGACAATCTTGCAGGCTTCTCCTACACAGTGTGACAGGAAAAATGGCCCCTGACGATGTCAGGAACCCTAAAGAAGAGGGCATCTTTCCCAATAGGTGTAGCAGAAAAAGTTCTAGAGATAACTCTGATTGGTTCAGTATAGATCATGTTCCCAACTCTGAGCCAATATTTATGACCAATATTATTCAATATTTACTTAGTTGAGCAAACCTGGGTCGTGTGCCCTACCTGTGGCTGTTAAGGGAGAATGGTGTCATCTTCCACCTGAATGACTGGGTCAGAAAAACAGGGGATGCTGAACAGAAAAACTACATATGCCCTCAATCTGCCTCACATTTAACTGCTTTATTAGTCTTCTAAACATCCTCATATTACCCTGTCTGTTTGTCTTCCTTTTCAAATGGCACAGAGCTGGCAAATTAACTTTCCTAAAACTCAGCATGGATCGGGCCTTTTCTTTTATCAAATTCTTCCCCACATGTGTCCTCACGGCTTACAAGGTAAGTCCTTAGTCCTTCATCTGACATCCACAATCTGACCCCAAACTCCTTTTCTATTCTAATCTATAATTTTGCACCTCCCTGAAAAACCAATTTACTTACTCTCTTCCCAAAATGGCGTTAACACCATGGACTTGTTCACACTGTTCACGTTCTTTGTTTACCAAGAATACCTTTTACTCTCTTCTTACCTTTTTCAGTATCTACCATTCATCAAGTACAATTCAGAGTTTACTTCCATATAGATGTCTATAGTCATCCCAGACCAAAGGAACTCCTTCCTCTCCCCTTTTTCTCTCATGATAATATTTTTGTTGTATTGTTCTTTGGCAACTAATGATGTATTGCTTTATTCTATTATGAATTCATATTTCAAAAAATAACACAAAATTTCTACCACCCATATTGCAAACTTCTTAAAGGCAAGGATTATGGCTTATATTTCTTTTTACCCCATGAGAATCTTAGCTTGCAAATAATAAACACTTGTTATGTAATTTTGATTATACATTGCTGGACAATTATAGATACGAATGTCTTTAACCCAGTTTAGGAATTCAGCTTTCTGTAGATATCTGCGAAGTCCAATTGGTCTAAAGTATTATTTAGATCTTGTGTTTCTCTATTGATTTTTTGCCCAGATAATCTGTCCAATGATGAAAGTGGGGTGTGCAGGTCCCCTGCTATTGTGGTGTTAGTGTCTATCTCTTTCTTTAGATCTAATAGTGTTTGCTTTGTAAATCTGGCTGCTCCAACATTGGATGCATATATATTTGTAATTGTTATGTCTCCTTGATGGATAGATCCTTTTATCATTATATAGTGGCCTTTTTTTATCTCTTTTTGTGTTTTTTGCTTTAAAGTCTATTTTATCTGATATAAGAATAGCTACTCCCACTTGTTTTTCATTTCTATTTGCATGATATATCATGGATTGGAAGAATTAACATTGTGAAAATGTCCATATTATCCAAAGTAATTCGGATTCAATGCAATCCCCATCAAAATTCCAATGACATTTTTCTCTGAGATGGAAAAAGCTATCCAGACATTTATATGGAACAACAAAAGACCATGCATAGCCAAAGAAATCCTGAGCAAAAAAATAAAGCTGGAGGCATAACATTACCTGACTTTAAACTATATTACAAACTATAATTACAAACTATAGTTATTTAAACTATAATAACCAAAGCAGCATGGTATTGGCATAAAAATAGACACATGGATCAATGGCATACAACAGAGAACCCAGAAATCAATCCATATGCCTACAGCCATCTGATCTTTGACAAAGGCAGCAAATCTACATACTGGGGAAGAGACTGCCCTTTCAACAAGTGGTGCTGGGAAAACTAGATACTCATATGTAGGAGAATGAAACTAGACCCATACTTTTCACCATATACCAAAATCAACTCAAAATGCATTAAAGAATTAAATATACATCCTGAAACAATAAAACTCCTTAAAGAAAACATAAGGGAAACACTCCAGGAAGCAGGAATGGGTACAGACTTCATGAATAGGACCCAAAAAGCACAGGCAACTAAAGAAAAAATAAACAAATGGGACTATATCAAACTAAAAAACTTCTGCACAGCAAAAGAAACAATCAACAGAGTAAAAAGACAACCAACAGAGTGAGAGAAAATATTTGCAAAATATACATCTGACAAAAGATTAATATCCAGAATATACAAGGAACTCAAACAACTTTACAGGAAAAAATCAAATAACCCAATTTTAAAAATGGGCAAAGAAACTGAATAGGCATTTCTCAAAGGAAGATATATGAATTGCCAACAGACACATGAAAAAATGCTCAACCTCACTCAGCATCCGGGAAATGCAAATCAAAACCACTTAGAGATACTATCTCACTCCGGTGAGGATGGCTAATATCCAAAAGACTGAGAATGGTAAGTGCTGGAGAGGTTGCAGAGAAAAAGGAACCCTCCTACACTGTTGGTGGGGCTGAAAAATGGTGCAGTCTTTATGGAAAATGGTATGGAGGTTCCTCAAACAATTACAGACAGATCTATCATACAACCCAGCTATTCCACTATTGGGAATATACCCAGAGCAATGGAAATCATCATGCCAAAGGGATATCTGTACTCCAATGTTTATCACAGCTCTATTTACAATAGCCAAGAGTTGGAACCAGCCCAAATGTCCATCATCTGATGAGTGGATAAGGAGACTGTGGTGTATCTACACAATGGAATACTACTCTGCTATAAAAAGGAATGAAATACCACCATTCGTAACAACATGGATGGACTTAGAGAAAATTATATTAAGTGAAACAAGTCAGGCACAGAAAGAGAAATACCACGTGTTCTCACTTGTTTGTGGGAGCTAAAAATAAATAAATAAACAAACAAACAAACAAACAAATAAAGGGTGAGGAAAAGAAGACAGAATAACACAAAAAATCCTTGAACTATTTAAGTCAAGTGAATAGATATGATGTGGGGGATGGGTGGGGGCAGAGAGGAATGGGTAAAGGGGCATGAAAATCGACTACAATGTATATTGAGAAGTAAAATTTTTTAAAAAGAAATTCAACTTTCTGACTAATGCACACATTAAGGAAAAATGCCAAGTTTCCATTGATTTTTTTGCTATTGTCATTATACAATGATATGCACTTATAAAAAAAATTCCTTCAATGTGCTAGCTTCAGTTCACAAGAGAGGAAGGGCTGTTTACTAATTAGAAAGATACCCCAGTTCTAAAAAGATGTGTACTTCCTACTAAACATCTGCAGGAAACAAATTGTGACTTCTCCAATTAAGTTGGATAGCTGAATCAATAATCCAGATGATTTTAGCTAATAGTTAAGTACTTCTACTCTAAGCTAGCTATTTACAATGATTAGATTTATCACATACTACTATGTTGCTTTTAAAGGAGCTTGTTGGAACTGAAGCACAATCAATGCAAATTCCTTCTAAAAAAGCCATTTCTTTCTTTTTTTTTTTTTGTCTTTTTCGTGACCGGTAAGGGGATTGCAAACCTTGGTGTGGTGTCACCCGCACCGCGCTCAGCCAGTGAGCGCACCGGCCATTCCTATACAGGATCCAAACCCACGGCGGGAGCGCCGCTGTGCTCCCAGCGCTGCACTCTCCCGAGTGCGCCACGGGGCCGGCGCTAAAAAAAGCCATTTCTAAGAGAATTTGGCTGCTAACAAATTTGGCCACAATTCCTTGAATTTTGGCTTCCAGTCTCTATTTTGCTTTCCTCGTAGAAATGTGTACTCAATAGTATCCTGCCTGCAAGGATGCCTTGCCAAAAGGAAACTCACACTACTTCACCCTGAAAAGACAGGTGCACTTTCAGGTAGACTACTCTCATGTACTCTACATGAAATGAACCCACCCATCATTACATCCTTAGCAAGTATCTACTAAGACATTATTCTAGGTTTTGTGAATAAACGCTGTGCTTAGTGTGGTGAATTTACAAAATCATCCAAAGATTACTCTAGAAAGAGTGGCAATATAAAATAGTATTCATGATCTAAGTGAATGATAAGTATAATAAGTGTCATAATTAATTAGGGAAAATATTACTGGTGCCCAAATTCAGTTGCTGTCCGCTCAGAAACAAAAGGCTCATAAGTCCCAAATGTTGGTGCAAGGCAGGAAGTTTATTATCCAGCTTGAGGAGACAGCCAGGCTAAAACTGTCTCGAAGCTTCAGGTTTTCAGAGGGGGTTATATAAGACAAGGGACAAAGGGAGAAGTGTATTAGAAGTGGTGCAGGGACAGAGTGATTACACACACACAGGTCAGCATGTTTTAATCTCTTTCTTTGTGTTCAGTCCTGTGAGACTTAGAGTCATACTTCTTGGTTCTGACTTTATCTCCTTCCCAGAACATCTACATCTTCAAAAAGAAACTGTTAGTTCTGCAAGTTAACTGTCACATGACCTTGCTTTATTACTCCAACAAGTTGCAGTGTTTTTCCCTTGTTCAAGCAGCATTCTTTCCCAAGCATTAAGTTCTGACATTGTTGCTCTTGTGTTAAAATTTGTTATGCTCTATCAAAGACTTTTGTGCCAGCTAGGAGAACTCAAGAATGGTTTCATAAGGAAAGGGATCTAACCAGTGGATCACTTCAAGGTGGACCATATATTAGACCATCAGATACAGGACTAAAAATGACATATTCTAGGCCAATAGGATGTAAAAGGAGGGCATATATAGGGTATGATGAGTAAAAGAAGCAGGTCATTTGGAAATACACTAGAGAAGAGTTTTAATATTCTGTATTTTCTATTACAGACAATGAACATGTTTGAGTTTTCTAGCATCAGCAAAATATTTTTTAATATCAAATTGAGAAATAATTAAGTTACTAAAATAATTTTGAAGAAAAAGAAATAGACAATTAAAAACAATCTTTCTGAAGAGAAATTTCACATAGCTTGGAAAGGAATTAATAAAGCTCAAAATCAGAATTATGAATAGGAAGTTTATAGAATGCAGATATTATAGTGGCCAGACCATAAAAAGTATTAACAGTATTACATAACTGAAATATTTCAGCACTTTTATTCACATTTAGTGCTTTTTCATGATTATAAAATAATCCAGATCCAGCAATCCCACTTCTAGGTATTTATCCAAATGATTTGAAATCAGTTTGTCAAAGAGACATCTGCACTCCATGTTCATTGCAGCACTATTCACAATAGCCAAGTTATGGAATCAATCTAAGTGTCCATCAACAGATGAATGGATGAAGAAAATGTGATATAGATATATAGATATATATACACACACACAATGCAATACTATTCGGTCTTTAAAAAGAAAGAAATGTTGTCATTTGCGACAACATAAATGGAATTAGAGAACATTATGCTAAATGAAATAAGCCAGGCACAGAAAGACAAATACCACACTTTCTCACTTATATGTGAGATGTAAAACAATTGAACTGAAAGAAGCAAGGAGTATAATGGTGGTAACCAGAGACTGGGCAGGGGGTAAGGGGATGGGGAGATGATGGTGAAAGGGTACGAAGCCTCAGTTAGACAGGAGGAATAAGGTTTATTTCTAATGAGAACTTTACTCAGAACCTTTATAGATATTTTTAACATGGTTATATCAAACATTCAGTTAGATTATCATTTTATAGCACTTTAGATATAACCACTTTAGAAGAGTTTTGCTGCTAGATGCTGGTATATTGGTAGCATTAAAAAGTTAAAGCTGGCTGGCCTGGTGGCGCACTCGGTAGAGTGCGGCGCTTGGGAGCGCACCGGCGCTTCCGCCGAGGGTTCGGATACCATATAGAGACCGGTCTGCTCACTGGTTGAGCGTGGTAGGGGCGCAACACCGAGGGTTGCGATCCCGTTACCAGTCACGAAAAAAGACAAAAAAAGGAAAAAAAAAAAAGAAGTTAAAGCTGACAATGAGAGTAGAGACCAAAAAAAAAAAAAAAAAAAATTAACATTCACCAGCTAGAGTAGTTCCCTTGAGTATGGAAGCAAACAGCTACTTGCATTTAAAATTATTGTAATTATAGCAAAGTAATTTACATTCCTAATGACCCTGCATCATGAAGAGAATATAAAATTACATCATATTTAATATGTTTAAGAAGGCCTTGAAAAGATTACTTCAAGAATAATTTTGGCCTTAAAAGGGAAATTTTTAATTATCTAAATAATTTCATAATTATTCTAAATAAATGACAAACTGTGATCATCATAATTAGCTTGGGAAAGTTCTATATTACAATGATATTTTAAAGTTGGAAAAATATTAAAAATTAAAGTAAATAATAAAGTAACAAAAAATAAATGAAAAGTTGCAATTATATTAAAAGTCAACATGGCACCAATTGTGACTTGTAGAAACATCTGGAATACAAGGTTACAGGCACAGAAGTCAGTATTTTACAAGTTTTTACCACTACTCTCAGCCAGAATGCCCTCACACTTAAATGGAGGGCTTATTATTGAATCAAAAGATCTTTCTAGAAAAAAATTAAAGCATAAGTTGGAATGTGATGGGTACTAAATAATTGGGAGGTATAATAAAATCATTACGCCTCTTAATAAGTTTCATTACAGCTAGAAAGCCAAGTTAGCAAAAGTCAAACAGGAAAAACAAGGATTGTAAAAGTTGAGCATAAGATGAGAACTGCTAACTGAAGTATTTTTGACACCTGTTTTATGCTTTGAGGCTCTGGACATTACTAATTTTTCCTGCTTAGACTCTTCGGTGATTCTTCATCCTAGCATGCATTCTTTCCCAATGTAGTCCATGTGCTCTCAAGGAAGATAACCTCTTCCCTAGCTGTAGGGGTGGATCCTGGAAGAAACCATAACTGAAACTCTCCTACCACTGGATTTTTCAATTAGGAAAGTCAGTACACTTCTTTTATTGTTTAAGTCATTTTATACTGAGTTTTATTTCATTAGAAAATTATGTTTTAAATTATATCATATTTATATATAATGTACATAAAATATGAACAAATGGTTAAAATAATAATAATTAAATGTACAGTTATGTACCAGACACCCAGATTAATAAATAAAACCTCAGTGTCTCAAAGGCCCACTTTGCACCCTTCCTTATTATAGCTGGCTCCCCACCATCACCCTGAATTTTCAGTTTATTATTCCCTTGCTTTCCTTGTATCATTTTAGTTCCTATGTATGTTTTCCTATACAAAACTATTTTCAAAATAATACTAAGATGTATTTGTCTTTCTCATTTTTATTCTCTCACAAGTGAAGTGTGGAGTTTTCCAGAGGCATGTGATATTGCAACAGACTAAATACAGGAGCAGATGAGAATCCAGCTTTCTTCTATTAAGACAGACATCAAAGACATTTACAAAAATATATAACAATGCTACTCTTCTCACTTTTTGCTTTTAAAAATAGTTATTTTTTTATCAAAGTATGTTTATGTTAACACAATCAGTCTATTAGTGTTATTTTGAAGTGAAATAAAAAATATTTTTTAAAATTTCTCAATTTTAATTTCTAAGTCCTCTTTGGGGTTTTTCAATAATTTTTAAGAGTGTTAATAGGTCTGAGACAAAACCATTTGACACATATAATAGGAACGGTATTGCTAGGGTGAATACCATGCATGCTTTTCATAATTTTTGTTTTGGATTGTTGTTGCTTCCTATTAATTTGTAGAAGTTTTTATTTGGGAGAATTAATTATTGCATATACATATACATATACATATACATATACATATACATATACATAAAATATCTTTTCCCATTATGACTAATCTTATTAATCTTATTCAGTCCCTCTATGGTTTCTTTTGATTATTAGGAGTTTTTAACTTTAATGTCAAATGGATAAATATTCTCCTCTTTTGGTTCACATGCTTGTATGTGTGTCTTATTTAATAGATCTATTCTTACCCAAATGTCACAAAAATATTTTCTCATATTTTCTTCCGTAAAGATATTTTCCTGTGTTTTCAAGTTTTTCTTTTGATAGAAAGTCTTTCCTAAAATTGATTTTTGTGAAGGAAAGCACCATTTCATTTTTTAGTAAAATTATTTTTCATAAATTAACATAATAGCCCTTCCTTCCCCCTGATATATATATATATATATATATATATATATATATATATATATATACACAAAGCCTGCTCTGTCATAAATCACAGTTGTTGTTTTTTTATATATACTTGGGTTAGTTTTAATACTCTCTGTCCTGGTCCCTTAGTCTGTCTAAACTTGTGTTACACAATTTTTATAGCTCTATAATTAGTCTTGATATTTGGGAAGGCAAATCATCCTGTCTTGTTCTTGTCTGAGAATTTCTTGGCTATTCTTAACCTCTTGCTCTTGTATATCGATTTTAGAATGAATGTGTCTAGTTTCATGACTTTGCTTGAAACTGCGTAGAATTGATAGATATATTTGGGGTAGAGTTGCACTTTCACAATGCTGTCTTTCTACCCCAGATTATGGAAAATCTTTATGTATTTTTGGATATTCTTTAATTATTTTTCAATATGGTTTATACTTTTCTACGTAAAGAACTTACATGTCTTTTGTTAGATATACCAATGAGTACTTGGTGCTTTGGGTTGCTATAATAAATGGTATCTTTTCTAATTGCATTATTAAACTGCTCATTGCTGCTGTATAGATATAAAATTGACTTTTGTATGTTGATGTTTTTATCTAGCAATCTTGCTTAAGTCTTATTAAATCTCATAATTTATCCGTGAACCCTTTGGGTTTTCTATATAAATTCATTCCATTTATGAATAATGACAATTTTGTTTCCTCCTTTTCAATCATTATACCTTTTATTTCTTTTTCTTTCCTTACTCCATGAGTGAGGACTACAAATACAATGCTGAACAGTAATGGTGATAGCATCCTTGTCCTGCTCCTTATTAGAACACGCTTTCAACATTACATTGGGAACTGTGAGGTCTGCTGTAGGATTTTTTTGCAGGCCCAATAGCAGGTTAAGAAAGTCCCCTTTTATTTTTAGTATGCTATGTGTTTCTTTCATAAATGGAAATATACAGATGCTTTTTCTGCATCTATTGAGAAAATCATATGATTTTCCCTTTAAACAGTTACTATAGCAAATTACATTAATATACTTCCTAATGTTAAATTACCTAGCATTTTTTGTAATAAACTTAACCATAATGTATTACCTTTTTTTAATTGCTAGATTCAAATTGTTAATTTTTCAAAAAATTTTGCATTGATGTTTAAAAACAAAATTGTACTGCTTCTGTCTGAACTTGGTATCAAGATTATGCTAGCCTAAGTTGAGAAACATTCTCTCTCATTCTGTTTTCTGAAAGAGTTTATGTTCTATTGAATTGGTTTGTTATTTGCATGTTTGAATAACTCACCAGTAAAGCCTCCTAGCCTGATTTTGCTGTTGTTTATGTTTTTACTTTTTGAGAAAAATTTAATTGAAGATTCAATTTATTTATTGGTTGTAAGATTATTCTGTGTTTATTCTTCAGTCAGTTTCACTAAGTTGTTTTTCTTTAATTTCATCCATTTATCCAAATTTTAAAATTCATTCTCAAAAAGTTTCAAAATATTATTTTATTATTAGCATAATCTTTAGAATATCTGTACTTATAACCACTCTTTCATTCCAAAAAGTTGTTTAACTCTTTTTTCTTGATTAAGTTTGTTAAGGTTTTAACTATTTTACTAGTCTTCAATAAATGAATTCTAGTTTTGTTAATCATCTCTATAATGAGTTTTCCATTTCATTCCATTCTGCTTTTATGACTATTATTGTAAGTTTTCTGCTTTCTTTAGATTTCTTCTACTGAACTTTTTGGTTTCTAATGTGATAAGAGCTAATGTCTAGGTCATTAGTTTTCAGATTTTCTTTTCTAATTAAGCATGCATGGTTTAGTCACCATCCACAATTTTTTTTTTTATGCTCTGGGTTTTACATCTGACCTTTATAAATTGCACGAATGTGTATTTGTTTCAATGGAGTCTGAAAATTTAGGTTTTTTACTGGAGAGCTTATTCCATTTATATTTGTGGTTATCACTGGTACATTTAGATTTATCTCCACCTTATTATGTGCTTTCTATTTGTTTCATTTTTTTATGCTTTTTTCTCTGTCCCCAAATTTCTCTTCTCCTTCATCCTTACTCTCAGCAGATGACCTTGCTTCTTATTTCACAGAGGAAAAAAAGCAGTAAGGAGACAACTTCCACAAGCTCACCCACAACACCTAGCCTAGACATTCCACTGCATCTGGATCCATCTATAGCACTTTTTTTTCTATTGAGAATAAACTGTTCATTCTCCTGGCAAAAGCCAAATCATCCATTTTTGCAATAAATCTCATCCCTTCTTGCCTACCTACTAACCTTGCTCCACAATTTTCTACACACATTTCTGCATCATTGATCTTTCACTCTCTACCGTATCTTTCCCATAAGCATATATATAGAAATTTTTTTTCCAAGTTAAAATATCCCCTTCTCTGGACCCTACCTCCTCCTTCAGCTACCACCTCATTTCTCTTCTTCATTTTATAGCAAAACTCTTAAGAAGAGTTATCTCTATTTGTTGTCTCCAGTTTCTATTTTCCCATTCTCTGAACCAACTCCGATCAGCTAAGTTACCAATGACCTTCACATTTTAAGTCTTGTTTTCACATCTCCTTATACATGATCACCCAAAAGCATTTGACACAGCTGGTTATTCCCCTGTCCTTGAAACATTCTTTTCACTTGGCTTATAACACACTCCAATTTCCTGCTATTTCCCTTACCTAAGCAGTGGCAGCTTCTTACTTTCCTTTGCCCTTTACTCTTTATCTCTCACCACGAAACAGTTTCAAAGTTCAGTCCTCGGAGTTCCTCTCTTTTCTAACTACTATCACTCCACTGGTAACTTAATATGGTTTGAATATTTTATATGCCAATATCTCCAAGTTAACATCTCCAGACCAGACTTCTCCCCTGAACTCCGGAATCATGTATACAACTCCCACTTGTCATCTCTGACATAACATTCCCAAAACTGGACACCTGATCTATTCTCCATCCTAATCTGGTTTTAACACAGTCTTCCCCTTCTCAGTGAATGGCATCTCCAGTCCTCCATTGATCAGGCCTAAAAGCTTGGCATTTACTTTGACTTCTTTCTTTTTTCAGACCCCACATCTAATCCATCAAGTTCTTTTGGTTCTACCTTGAGAACATATTGAAAATCCTACATTTCCCCCAACTCCACTCTTATCACCTTCATTTATACCACCGTCAACTCTCACCTGGATTATTACAATTGCCCCCTAACTAGTTTGCCTGCTCCCAGCCTTGTCACCCTTCAGTCCATTTTCAACACTGTAGCCACAGCTCATCTGTTAAAACGTTAAGTCAGACCCTGGCACAGCTACTTAAAATCCTCCAAGGCTCCTCATCTCACTCTGCATTAATACAAAATTCCTTACTTAGCCTGCAAGGCCCTAAGGAGATTTCAGCCCACCTGCATCTTCACATCCCACCCTCTGTTGGAGCTCTCTGGCCTCAACACCTTCTGCTACTCAGTCTCATTCAGTCTGCTCCAGCCAAGCTGGCCTGCTCTCAGAACGGCTACTGTCTGGCCTCAGGGTCTTTCCACTTGATTTCACCCCTACTACGACACTTTTCCCTAGCTGTCTACATGGCTCGCTTACTCATCCCTCACTTTCTACTAAGATGTCACCTTGGAGGCCCTCCCTGGCCATACTCCCTATTTCTCTTTCTTACTTTATTTTCCTGTAGCTTTTATCATCTACAAACATATTCTATATTTTTATTTATGTAGCTTATTTACTGCCTTTCTTCCTTCAGTAGAATTAAGCCTTATCTTTGGCATTTTGTAGGAAATTATAAAGAGACTTAGGCATTTGCCTGTACACACACATATAAGCATACATGTGCACGCGCGCACACACACACACACACACACATTCTACCCCATGCTCAAGGTTTGGTTAGCAACTACATTTGCACAAAGACAAAGGTGTGTGGCACGGTCCACGCCATGGCAGGATCCTAAAGGAGTCAGCTTGGGCTGCCCTCTCCGAGTTGGCAGGACCGCCGGAGGGAGAACTGTTGGCAAGGCCCCAGCTCCGAGCACTTGCTACAACCGTAAGGATCTCTGCCTTGGCATAGTGGTACTGCTTTTACTTTCTCTCTTTTGATGTTTTGGTTAGCATGGCAGTTCTCTGAATTCCCAAAAGATTATAAAAATAACACAAATGATTTTGCAGTCATTGAACTAAACATTCCCACAGAGGATTCGAGTAAATTGGACAATTTAAAATTATCCCCTTATGATAAATTGACCACACCAACATATGTTCAAAAAGCACCGCTCATGACTAAATATGAGCTGCCGCCTAATGTAAGTTGGCAAACATCATTTACTGGAGATTATATTAATGGCAAGAGAATGGTTGGTATCAATGGGAAATTATATGATTGGTATAAATTAAGTATATGGGAATGAAACTGTAGAATTCCCTTTACTTGATGGTGTTCAGTTTTAAATAAATCATTAAGAATCAGGTGTTGGGATAAAAATATATGCTGAAAAATTATTAAACCTGCAAAATTAGGTCTTAGAAAAATAAGAGAGTACACCTAGTTTTGTGAGGGATGGTGCTGTGCATAAGGACACTTTGACATTTAGATCAAGATTACAGGGCCACAGAAATGTTAACATTTTTCCTTTTAGCAAAGTTGTATTTACATTTAAGAATAGATATAGGTTATCTACAAAATAGCTGCCATCCTGTTAATAGGGTGGATATTAACCACAGCTTGCTAACAGAAAAAGGTCACAAGATAACTTCAAGACAATGAAGGGATGGTTTGAATCTGATAACCTGATTCCAGGGAAAAGAAGCACAAGTTGATCACCTAAGATGTGCTGACCTCTAAGAAAGTTTCCTCCCTGCTTTTTGGACTATTGATTTAAGCTTGCTGATACAATAAAAATAGTACCCAAAACCCCCCTGCAGAGAAAAATCTAAATAAAAGGCATTGTCTCATGCTCTACTGTGCTCCAGCTGCAACACGCTGACAGCCCGCAGAGAGAGAACGTGCATATTGATGCAATGAGGTCTCTGTCTGTGTTTGTTATTTTCGCCAACCCTCTCTCTCCCTTTTCGGGTACCCACCCCCCGCTGGAGCTGGTCTCCGGCAGGTGTGGGTAGGAACAGACCGTAAGGTGAATTTTACCCTCTTCCAGTGCCTCCCTCCCCATTCAACTCCTCAACAAGGTGACTTTGGGCAGTACATTAGCACACACATGGTGGGCAGCTCTAAGTGGAATGAATGCTTCATGAAGGGAGGGATATTTTTGTCTATTTTGCTTATTGTGTCTCCAGTCTCTTAGAGAGTGGCACACAAAAAGCACTCAATAAATATTTGTAAAATAAATTAATAGTTTGAGAAAACACAAAAAGTAGAAGTTATTAGTTACTGTTTTAAAATTAGACATGAATTTTCTTAACTACATGACATAATCCCAGAAAAGATGGCCACAAACATTAATGATGTTTACAAAATGGGTAAATTTACTGTTGTAAAATAACCTAGAAATTAAAATAATAAGGCCTAGTATATACATTGAATATTGGAAAGTCTGGGAATTACTTTACTATATAATTTCATAATAAAAATAAAAACAAGAGACATATTGTTCCTTGCACTTTTAAGTTAATGTCTTTTCTCTTACTTTTTGCCTTGACTAAAATGCACTGCAAATTTTAAGGAGGTCCATTAAATGGTAAAAACTTTGGTGATTTACTTTGAGAGGGAAATACTTGATTGCTCAAAATTGATAAACAGGAAAAGAATTAAAAGACTATGGAAAGTCTGTAGGCAGTACTTGTCCCAATGTCTCTGCTATTTGAACAGTTTTATATTCTCTTTAGTAAAATGTCCATTCAATTGTTTTGCCCATCTATTGGAGCCTAAACTTTTGCTTCATTTCTGAATTTATGTGAGCTATTTTGAATATTTAAAGCATTAAAATTAGTTAATTTGTTAAATTTACAGCAAACATTTTCCCTTAATTTATGTTTTTAAAAAATTCATAGAACTTTAAATTTTATTTAGTCAAATTATAAATTTTTATCTTTGAGATTGCTTTCATCTATTAAGCTTAAATAGTTCTTTCCCCACCAGAAACATGACAAATATTTATTCCTGTTTTTTCTAGTTTTCTTTATCATGTGACTTTTAAATTTTAACACTTCAACCTAAATAGCATTTATTTTGGCGTATTGTATGAAACTAGGTATTATAAAGTACTTTGCAATTTATGTTCTAAGAATTTGATCAATTCTTAAAACATTTGTTTAGAAACAAATGGCAATCTCTTTTCAGAGACAGTTAGATTTAGAGTAATAAAGTTCCAACATGTTAAAGGATATTTCAATTTTACTTAAATGTCTTTTAAAATAAAGAAATTAGGTTAAATATAATTTAAAAGATAATAAAACAGACATTAAAATAGAATCCTATTTTAATATCTCTTCCATTACTAATTCTCTCTGAGCTCTTTATAGTCGTGAAGGTCAAACATTTACGTTAATAGAAACAGCTGTTGGGTTTGTTTCTTGAAGCTGAGTTTTTAAAAGTCAGGTAATGACAATGGGATTTGTAAAATGTTGGAGATGACTCAATTATTCCCAGAACCTACAATTTTAAACCTGGCATCGAAAAGATTATGAAATGGGATGAAACCACAAAATAATGTCTTTGTGATTTTTTTAAAATAATAAAGCAAAGAAGGAAATAGTCTCCTGAAAAAAGTGGTTTTAGCTGTACTTTAATAGTTTTTAAGCAGTTCATAAAAAAGATATCAAATATCTATTATTGATCAAAAAGAAAAGGAGTGTGTTTTTGTTTTTGTTTTTTTGGTCCTTGTTTTGGTTACTTATCACTGCATAATAAATTGCCCCAAACTTGACAGCTTAAAACAATTTATTATCTTTCACAGTTCTGTGAGTTGACTGACCTTAGCTTGGTGATTCTCACTTGGAGTCTTTCATGCTTTTGCCATCAGATGGTGGCTGATGCTCAAGTCAGCTGAAGGTTTGATCATGTTGGACATTCATGATGGCGTCTTCACTCACATGATTTACACTTCATCTGGGTAGACTGGAACAGCTGGGGGCTGGTCAGGCATCTGTCTCTTCACATGGTCTACTCTATGAGGACAGCTTGGGCTTCCTCACAGCATGGTGGTCTCAGGGTAAATTTCTTATGTGGCTACTTGTTTCCCCCAGAATAAGCACTCCAAGAGACCCAGGCAGAAGCTGTAAGTCTTCTTGTGGTCTATCCTTAGAAGTTACACAACAACACCACTACTGCACTTTATTTGTTATATGAGGCCAGCCCAGATTCAACAGAAGGAGAGATTATACAAAGGCATGAATATCATAGGTGTAGTTGATTGGGAGGCCATCTTTTGAGACCAGCTAGCACAGCACTTCTACAACATTTTATGTAGAGGTTGGTTAAGATGGTGTCCAAAATGACATCAAAAGAATATGATTGGTTGAAAAAGGATAGGGAAAAAGAGGAGTGATTCTTTAATACTGTGCAGCCAAGTGTGAATTTTCCAGTTAATTTTTCAATCTGTAGATAGTCTCAATATCACCTAATTCTGACCATATTCCCTTCTGCTACTTTGGAGAATTTCAATAGATGCAGAAAAAAGCATTGAATAAAATCTAACACCCTTCATGGTAAAAACACTCAACAAATGAGTTATAGAAGAATGTACCTGAATACAATGAAGGCCATCAACAACAAACCCACAGCTAATATACTGAATGAACAAAAGTTTAAGGCTTTTCTGCTAAGATCTAGAACAAGACAAGCATGCCCACTTTCCCTGTTCATTCAATATAGTACTGGGAGTTCTAACCAAAGAAATAAGCTAAGAGAAAGCAACAAAGGGCATCCAAATTAGAAAGGAATAAGTCAAAGTATCCTTATTTGCAGATGACATGATCATATACATAGGAAACCCTAAAGACTACACCAAAAAATTACTAGAACTAATAAATGTATCCTATAAAGTGGCAGGATACAAAATCAACATAAAAAACAATAGCATTCCTATATGCCAATGATGAAATATATGAAAAATAAATCAAGAAAGAAATCTCATTTACAATAGCTACCAAAAAAAATGAAATACCTAGGAGTAAATTTAACCAACGAAGTAAAAGATCTGTACAATGAAAACTATAAAGCATTGGTGAAAGAAATTGAAGAAGACACAAATATGTGGAGAGACATCTGATGTTCATGGTTGGAAGAATTAATATCATCAAAATGCCCATATTACCCAAAGCAATCTACACATTCAACACAATCCCTATCAAAATAGCAATGACATTCTTCGCAGAAATAGAAAAAAAATCTTAAAATTAGTATGGAAACACAAAAGACCCTGTATAGCAAAAGCAGTCTTGAACAAAAAGAACAAAGCTGGAGTCATCACACTTCCTGACTTCAAAATATACTATAAAGCTATATAACCAAAACAGCATGGTATTGGCATAAAAACAAATGAATAGACCAATGGAACAGAATAGAGAGCCCAGAAATAAACCCACCCACTAACCAAAAACAATTTTTTACAAAGGTGTCAAAAATATAGATTGGGGAAAGGACAGCTTCCTCAACAAAGGGTGCTGGGAAAACTGGTTATGCACATGCAGAAATTTGAAACTAGACCCCCATTCTCTCACCAAACACAAAAATCAACTCAAAAATGGATTAAAACCTAAACTTAAGACCTGAAACTATGAAACTACTAAGTGAAAACATAGGTGAAATGCTACACAAAATGGGAGTAGGTAGCAGTTTTTTAAACAAGACTACAAAAGTACAAGCAACTAAAGCAAAAATACACAAATGGGACTACATCAAGCTAAAAGTCTTCTGCACAGCAAAAGACACAATCAACAAAGTGAAGAGACAACCTACAGAGTGGAAGAAAGTGTTTGTAAACTACACAACTGACAAAGGGCTAATATCCATAATATATAAGGAATTCAAACAACTCAACAGCAAAAAAATATATAACCCAATTAAAAATGGGCAAAGAACCTGAGCAGACATTCATCAAAAGACATACAAATGGCCAACAGGCACATGAAAAAATGTTCAACATCACCAATCATTAGGGAAATTCAAATTAAAACCACAATGAGTTATCATCCCACTCCAGTTAGAATGTCTATTATCAAGTTAGTCAGAGGTAACTAACTTGATAATAGACATTATTATCTCAGTTAGAAAGTGTTGTTGGTAACACCAATGTCAAGAGCTTGGATCACCTTACCAGCCAGCCACCAAAACCAAAACAAAACAAAACAAAAAAAAAAACAGTAGGTAGTAGAATTATGGTTACCAGAGGCCAGAAAGTGTAAGGAATTGGGGGAAGTGGAAAAGGTGGGTTTATGGCACAAAGTTACAGGTAGATAGGAAGAATAAGTTCTGGTGTTCTAGCTTACTCAAACTAATAATATTATATTGCATATTTCCAAATATCTAGAAAAGAGGAACTTGATCATAATCACCACAAAGATAAACATTTAGGTATTGGGAAAATATTGGAAAACTGTCAGGGCCCCTCAGATGATCAGAATCTTGTCGAACATTTGATGTAAATATGCACGTGCCCTCAGGTGTTCCCTGGTTACCGTCTAGTGTAATTGCACGTGTGCACCCAGCTGTCCTGGGTTATGGACTTAAGTATAAAGGATGAGTGGCTATGATCCAGGGCGCCTCCCACCCCCGGGATGCCTCTTGGGGGTGGCCATGGGGAGGTCGCTGCTACTGCTGGAGGCTGCTGCTACTAGTGCCCCCAGGACCCTCTGCAAGGCTGTCACCACCGCCACCGCCGGACCTGTAAGCTACCGGGCCTGTAAACTGCTGCCGCTGAGGAAGCTGAGGACTGAGCTCCTGTCATATGCCAACAGCTCCCAGAATCCTTCCCAATTACGTAGCATGGACCTGCGTATGAGGGGTCTGGTGACCCAGTCTGTACAATGGGTTTGAAGGGTCTGAGCCCGAACTCTGACAATGTAAATAGAAACAGTATAACTAAAATAATAACTAAACAATGAAACATTTTGGCTTTAGTTGTGATTTGTCTTGCTTTACATTCAGGTGGCAGGTATGCTACCTACTCTAAGTGAATCATTGTACAATATATGCACATATTGAAACAACATACTGTACCCCACAAACGTGTACCATTAAATTCAAAAATTAAAAAATAAGCTGGATATTAACTAATTATTCCCATCATTTTTTTCTTTTCCGTCAACTGCTAAAAATACATTGGTAGAACACAGATTAATGTCATTTGGTCTTCACTTGTAGGGAATGCCTTATTTCAAACTAGGTATACATCTGTTCGCTCAAGTTTGTTTTAAAGACTATCTCTGATTACTATTCTTTCTTTATTATTGAGATATAATTCACGTACTATAGAATTCACCCTTTGGAAGTGTACAACTCAGTGTCTTTTAGTATACTCACCAAGTTGTGCAATCATCACCACTATCTAATTCCAGAATGTTTTCATCATCATAGCAAAAAGAAACCTCAGACCCACTAAGCAGTCATTCACCATTGCCCACACCACCAGCCAGTAGATTAGCAACTACTAAGCTATTTTCTGCCTGTATGGAGTTGCCTATCCTGGACATTTTATGTTAAAGGAATCATAAAGTATATGGGATTTTGTGCCTGGCACCTTTCACTTAACATAACTTTTCAAGGTTTATCCATGTTGTAATTTGTATCAGTACTTTATAAATCATTGTACGGATACACTACATTTCATTTATATCTTCACCGGTAAGTTGATGAACATTTGGTTGTTTCCACTTTTGAGCAATTTGTTTTTGTGAAAATGTATGTTTTCAATTGTCTTGGATATATTACTAGGAGTGAAACTGCCAGACTGTGTTCCAAAGTAGCTGCACATTTTACATTTCTATCAGCAATGTATGAGGGTTCTAATTTCTCAACTTTCTCACCAACACTTGATATTGTGATATTGATTTTTTGATTGTAGCCATCTTAGTGGGTGTGAAGTGGTATCGCAGGTGGTTTTGATTTGCAGTTCTCTGAGGACTAATGATGTTGAGCATCTTCTCCTATGTTTAATGGCCATGGCCATTTGCATATCTTCTTTGGAGAAATGTGTATTTAAATTCTTTGACCACTTTGTGATTGGGTTGTCTTTTTATTTTTCAGCTGTAAGAGTTCTCTCATTAAGGTTTGACAGTGTGAAACTTCTAGGCACCAATACAATGATAAATGCAAAACACATGCGCTCTGAAATTGCATGGTTGTACTCAGTTATAAGGTTGTCATTCATTAGATCCAGAATCAAGTTTGCTTATATGGAAATTTTTAAGATTGTCTTTTTTTTTAAATGCACCTTTTAAATGTTTGATAGAGAACTCTAATATCTTCATAATATCTACAGTTTAAATGTTGTTTTATGTGTGAACTAAATCCTCACCAAGAAGCAGAATTAGGTGAGTGCTCTTTGAGTGAGGGGATGGGGTTTACTAGTGTTTAAGAGTTAAACATCAATGAATAAAGGCATGTCGTGATACAAGGATATAATTATATTTTATTTTTAAGGAGTATCTGTCTGATTGCCATCAGGAAAACGCTGTAAAAATAGTTGTCAGTATTCGTGAATTCTATCCAGATCATCCAATGCTGGAAGCCCATGAGACAAGGTAACTGCCTTCATATTTCTTGCTTACTTCAAAGCTATGAAGAAATTCAGAGCCTTGCTGATACTCTGCCCTGGTCTATTCCTTTTGAATGCCTGAAAGGTTTTACCTTCCTACAGGGATCCCCCAAAGATGGCCATCCTTACACTGCAGCTGTATTCAAATTTTGGCTCCCCTTTCTAACACTGTTTTTAAGTCAACTTTGCTGATGTAACCAATTACAGATGAGAGCCCATGTTATATCTTGACCTTTCTGAGCATTATTATAATCTAAGATAAATGTGTTTGATTACCACAAAATTAGTTTGGAAGAATTCACAGAGGAGAAGCACATTGGGAGGGAAATAGCCTTAAGGCCCTTCATGACCAAAGCTACCAAGCCAGATTCCTCCAGGTATTTTTGCTATTTCCTGTGTGTAAATTTAAACTACAAACATTTTAAAGCTTCCTTAATCTACTTAAACAAACAAAAGTAATAAAATTCAGTGCCAATGAGATACTGAATTTAAAAGATAAAAGTACATCCATATTTTCCATAACAATTTTTCAACTGTTATGGAAAGAAATATGGGGATATGTAATCAAAAATATAAATTTTCTCTTCATTTAAAAAACTCACATTTTAGAATATATCCCAAAGAAATATTTCCTCCACTTATTACCCCAAAGAGTAATTTGTTCAAAGAGGTTAAAGCTGTGTTACCTATAACACTAAAGAATTAGAATATGTATTTTCCTAAGGCTTAGGGTTAACAAAACTATTCAATACCAATATTGTGAACTATATAGCTATATTAATAAGAATCTGGACCATGTTGATATATGGGAATATGTTCATGAAACAATGTTAATTCCAAAATATCTGTTTTGTACAGATGTACATTCATGTACTTAAATAGATTTATAAATGTTTCCATGGCATTCTGTCTTCAAACAAAATCTATTTCATACAGATTATATGTATAGATATATAAAACTATATGAATGTACATTGACAAATAAACGTAAGCTAATATTAACAGAATTTTATTTTTATTTAATTATTTGGTTTCAAAAAAGCAGTATTTCACAAAAATCATTCTATTTTATTATATGAATTGCTCACAAACTTTCAATGCTCAAAACAAATTTGGGAATTGGTTGGCAATAGGTTAAATAAACATCTTCACTGCAGAAATTCTCCAAGCCGTTAATCCATTAATATGCATTATAACTCCTATTATTCAGATCCTTTCATTATTGCAAGATTGTTAAATAATCTCTAACACATATATTATTTAATACACACTAGGCCCTTTACATATACCAACTCAGTTAGTATTCCTTACAATTATTTATCGCAAAGCGTACTATTTTCATCATGATTTACACTTATTCTAGTTTTGTAAATAAATCTGTGTAACTCTTATTTACACTGATTTGCTAATTTTTATCTTCCCCACAAAACTAAAAGCTTTATCAGGATAGGTAACTATATCTATCTTCTTCACCACTGTTCCTGAAGCTCCAGCCAGGGCATACAGCAGGGGCTCAATAAATACTTTCGTAGTGAATGAACTGCCAAAGGAGCATCTGGGCAGACAGACTAGTGCTTAAAGTTACACGTTTTGGGAACTGTCACTCTAAAGTTATTCCATTGTATAATAACTTCAAAGAAAAAATTGTGTTAACACCTCTAGGCCACTAGAGACCCATTTAATAAATTACTGTTGCGCTTCAGTGGAATCAATTACTACTTGAGGGAACTGAAGAGATTTCTCAGAAAGTATCTCATGACCTGGAAAAGTCTTGCAAAATCATTTTTATTCTCTAAAACTCCAACTGAAAAACAGTGGCAAAAATTACAGTGACCTTGTAATGAACTAACAGGAATCATGCTTTGCAGCAACACCAACAATCTTTTGGAACAAATTTGGTGACATCAGATTTTCCATCCAGGATATCTGCTTAATTTAATAGTTCAAGTAAGTATGAAAAACATAATCTTTCTGGAAACTGCAAACTGTTGACTCATCGATTCTCTTTTGGGATAAGTGATTTCACATATTTTTTTTTTGGATAGAGTCCTTGTTAACAGTTTTTAAAAACACTTAAAATACACAGTTTACCCATTTGTTTTGTGCAATAATTTATGGTTTTAGTAAACAAAATGCTATATCTTTTAATAACGCTTTGTGGAAGTTATTTAATGGTATTTTACGTGGGGAAACCTATATCCTTTTTATTAACTGCTAAGATTCATGAATCCACAAGTCCTCCAGAAAAAGAGCTAGGAAAAACCGCTCATTTCGTTACTTGAGAGTGGTGTTTAAGCGAAGTAGTAAAAATTGATAGAAATTTGATGACTTTTTTTTTTTTTCCAGTTACCGAAATGGAAAGTATTTTACCAACTGGCAATGCCCCCACACGCTGACACAGCTAAAAGCTTCGCTTACGCCTAAACGTTAAACCTAAGTATTTGGCGTGGGGGAGGAGGTACACTTCAAGACAAACAAAGGATTTATTTCCAAAGCAGCATTTGCAAAGGTTAATCTGTGTATGGCCTACAATGGGGAAAGTGCAGTGCTCCAATCAACGGTCGATCAATCCAAGACCCCCTTTTAACGGTTTTGTTTTTGTGTTTTGTTACCATTTTTTCCCCCTCGTTAATAAACCACCCGGGGAGAGAATTTTTAAACTGAATTTGCTGAAATAGAAATTTACTAAAGTATGAAAAAAAATTTCTCCAAGTTTAAGAATTTCTGGTAAATTGACTTTTCGAGAACAAAGATCTCTTGCTGCTCTTACTGACACCCTCTACACAAAAGATAAAGAATACCTGACTACTTGGTAAACCACAGAGAGAACGTTTACAGAATCCCAGAGCCAAACGTGCTCTTGCAGCTGAGCGAACCCCTGAACACCCAGGCATTGCGGCCCCGGGCGTTAAAATGGCTCGCCCGGGAACGCAGCTCTCCTGACTCCCGGCCTAACCTTCTCATCCCCCAACACCAAAGCCGCGCGGCGCCAGCTAGAGAGAAGGTCAAAGTCGACAGACTGAACTCTGCAGTGCGCTGGCTGTGAGGACCCTCCTATCCGAGGGGGGGTCTCAAATGTGGTTCACGAAAGGGTATGTCTGAACATTTTATTCCGAGGACACACTCCAGTCAAAAGATGACTTGGGTGGGTAAAGATGAGGGGAAAGAACACGCACAGAAAAAAAAAGCTCAGTTTCTTGGAGGTTTGTCAGGAACTGAGGGGGGAGGAGGGTGGGAACCGGGGCGGGGGCGTAATGAAAGCCAAGTCCAGAGCGGAAAGGCGACCACACATCACAAGGCCAGTGGAGTAGAAAGTGGGCCTGACTGCTTTAGAGCTGCTTCCAAACCAATCTCCGCGAAGCCGTGGGGAAGCCCCGCAGGGGGCGCAGGCGGAGGGCGGGAGCTCAGCTCTTCCCAGTCGTGGGGGCTCAAAACTGCGAGCCGCGCGCCCGGGTACCCCACCGCACTCACAGCTCGCTCCCCGCCGGTGCTCTTGCCCTCCCTGCCCCCCAACACACTCCCACGCTCGCCTCCTTCCCCCGACTCCTCCCCAGCGCTCCCCGGCTCTTCCCGCACTGCAGCCAGCGTCCCCGGGCTCGGTCCGCTCCCTGCGCCCGCCCGGCGCGCAGCCCCTGGTGGCGCGTCACCGCGAGGCCGGCCTCCGCGCGCCTCCCTCCCTCGTCCTCTCCGGCGCTACGCGGTCCCCCTCGGGGAGGCGGGGAAGCAGCCGGAGCGCGAGCGCCACGGCAGCCACCTTGCAGCCGCCGGTCGGAGGTGCAGTCCGGAGGCCCTGGAGCCCGGGTGGGCCTCTGGGGAGTCGGCGCCGCGCCAAGGAGCTGCAAGGCTCGCCTCTGCCCTGCGCGAAGGGCGCGGAGGTGAGCGGGTCGGGGAGCAGCGCGAGAGGCGGTGGCAACGGCGGCGGAGTTGAGGGTCAAGATGCAGTGGGC
Organism: Galeopterus variegatus; assembly: GCF_000696425.1. Lineage (NCBI taxonomy): Eukaryota > Metazoa > Chordata > Mammalia > Dermoptera > Cynocephalidae > Galeopterus > Galeopterus variegatus. Next base: position 121,449 of record NW_007729750.1, on the reverse strand, counting down.
GCCACACGTTGCGTCCTTCCTCCACGGATTCTGAGCCCTCTGTGGGCGTCCGTCCTGAGTCGGCGGGGTCCCTGTCTCCTGGCACCTGGAGGTGGCGTGGGAAGGGTGGAGAAGAGTGTGCGTTCCACTAATTCCGCCCGCTACCCATCTTGGTTTTCCCAGAGCTCCCGGGAAGTCCTGAGGTTGGGCCCAGGGTAAGGGAGGCCAGAAGAGACATCGTCCCAGATAGGATGTGCCCCAAAGGGAAAGGGCAGGCAGGTTACCTTCGCCTCCTTGATAGACTGCGGGCCACTCTCGGTTTGACGCAGCGCATCTTATTAAAGATCATGCTGCTTTGCAAACAGGTATTTCTAGTAGTCATTTTATTATCCAGTAATGTAATCGTGTGTTTAGGCCATTTTGTGCTAGGAAGTAATTAGCCTCTTCTTTGAGTGTCCTAAATTATCTTTGAGCCCTGTTTTCAGCCTCAGCCAAAACTTGTTGAAAATTATGCCCTAAAAATCTCGCTCTTAAAATAGAGCAGAGAGATAAAGAGAATTTTTGTCCGGAGATTTCCATTTATTACCTCTCCCATCCCGTGGAGAAGGATCAGTGTCAGTTTTTACTCCTCGGGCAGTTAGTTTCTTAGACCGAAAAACTTATTCCAGGCCAAGGTTATCGCTCATCACTGTAGGAGAAAGAATTCATACTCCTACCCCCCCCCCCATGACTTAGATTAGATTCCAGTCCTGTTAACAGCTTGGAACCTTAGTTCTCTTTAAACCACCTCCCCATCCTCCCTTTTCCTCTCTTTATGATTATTTCATTTTGTTGATCTCCGTTTGTTTGTTTTTTTACCTAACGCTGTATTTTTTTTTTTTTTACTCTGCATATCTCTCTGTTACTGCAAAGCTTAGAGGCTATTTAAAGGAGAAAAATACTAACTTTAGATATTTTACAGGATACTTAGAAACATAAGAGGAACGCTATATGCTGCCATTAGGCTGTAGTCTCTGTCTCAGCTAGTCAGTTTGTTGGAGGGGTTGGGGAATTGAGACAATATTAGTGATAATAAATTGAGTAAATTGTGCAGGAAGGAAATGAAAAGTTTTATCCAAATCACTTTTTATTGTACTGGTGCCGTGGAAAATGTACTTTTGGTGAATGAGCATAATTGTATTTTAATACTGAGAAAATACCACAGATGAAGGCAAATTTGTAAAGAAAGGACCATAAATGAGTTAGAAAAATGGGAAAACGGATACACCAAAAGTTTGGAAGATTAGGACTGCGTGTGTGGTAAAGGACACAGCTGGGACATCTGGAGATGCATTTGTTCCCTGCTTGCTCTTGGCCAGTAACCATGACGCTGAGGTAACTGAGACATCAACATAACCATATTAACATATTAACATAACATATTAGCATAACCATAGCATTCACATATCACCTACCCCCATTGGGCCCACATGCCTTGATCAGCAGAAAGAAAGGTCTGACCTAGAGACCAATACATCTCTTTTGGTCCTGGCATTTTTTTATGCATTCAATAAGAAATAATATTTTTTGCATGCTTCGTAACTACGTTCCAGACAGTGTGGAAGCAGTGTGGAACCACAAATATGGTTCTGCCTTCAAGGAGCTTATTGTCTGGAGAGGGAGATGATAAACAGTAAAGAAACAATTGCATAAAATGATTACAAAGGAAATTTAACAAGGGCTTAAAGGAAAAAAAAAAATGGAGTGAATCATTCTACTGAGAGGACAGAACAGCATATGCAAAGTTCCCAAGGTGGGAAAGTAATTGGTCTTTTCTACTTCTAGAAAAGGATGTTGTGGCTGGACAATAGGAAGTAAGAGTCATGCAGGATAAAATTAGAGAGGTGAACAGAGGCTAGCTCATTCAGAGCCTTTTCAACAAGCCACTGATTTTAAGGAGAGGGAGACACTGTATGACAATTTACATTTTAAGATGATCTTAGCTGCTCTGTGGAGAATGGTTTGGAAAGAGCCAAAGGAGAAAATAGGCTGACCCAGTAGGAAATGTTTGCAGAGTTCAGACACCTAGACTAGGCTGGTGTCAGTGGAGAGGGACTTAAGAAATACTTTGGAGAACAGGAGTTGGATTTTATGTCAAAGGTGAGGGAGAGCAAGGACTCAAGAATTCTTGACTCCCAGATTTCTGACTTGAGCAATTGATTGGTAATGGTGCCATTTACTGAGACAAGGAAATTCGAGGCGGAGGATGGGTCTGGCTGGAAAAGAGTTCTGTTATGAACCTGTTAAGTTTGAGATGTCACTGAGAGGGGTCATAACCATAGTCCCTTGGGAGATGAAAAGCAGTGGTCTCCAGGACAAAAGTGGATAGACCAGCCTTTGATGGGTGACTTTGGTGAAGTTGATGACTCTGAATTTAAGGTGAAACTATTGAGCTCAGCTGTCTGATTTTTCTTCAGCAATCATCACCAACTTGGATGCAGACCAGAGAAAATGGATAGCCAGCTTCTTCTAGGACTAGAATTTTGCCAAGTGGAGAGTAGGAGACTCAAGGATTTTTTCAAGGGAGCAACTATAAATGTAAATTACGAAATCTAGTCTGGGTTTAAAGAGAAATTAGAGCAAGTCAATAGAGAGTGAGGAAGTCCTGTGGGGTCAACAGCTTAGATTTCTTTTGCTGTACAGAATTATCAGTGTGAATACTTGAAGATATCACGAGGTGAATGACTGAGGTGGAGTAGAGGTAAAAATTTGTTGCCTCTCATGAATAAGTCAAGGAAACAAGAGGCCTTGAAGCTGAATAGTTTGTCCATTTGAGTGACATCCTGGAGAGAGGTGACAGCTGTTGGGGTAGAGAGGATGACTGTGTATATACTGGGATCCAAAGTCTCCAAGGATAAGGAATAAACTGTAAGTCAGTCAGGGACAGCAGTGTGGACTAGGAAAAGGTATTATGAGGTGTCATGAGCCTCAAAGTGATACAAGAGGAGAGGGTCTGGGGAGATCAGATAGCTGACTTCAACCCACCCCATCCTCTACCAGGTTCTTGACTCCACCACAGGAAAGAATTCAAGAGCAGAGTCAGTAACAGTAGGCAATGAAAACTGGTTTAATATAAGGAATAAGAAATACAGACTTCGTAGGGAAAGTGCCATCTAGCTCCAGAGACTGAGCAGCAGCTGCAGCAAGTTTAATGCAGAAGTAAGAAATATACACTTTACAAAGTACAGGCTGGTTCCAGAGTGAACAGCAGCCTGCTAAAGGCAGGTGAAGTGCAGGCAAAGTGCAGGCTGGCTCCAGAGAGTGAGCAACAGCTCTGCTGTTTTCCTGGATTCAACTTTTATAGCTTAGTTATTTATACATATTCATGATATATAATGAATATTAAATTAAGGGGTTGGTTCCCAGTTATGTAACATAGCCTTGCACATGCTCAGTTGGTCTCTTTGGAGCATGCTCATTGGTCAAATTCCATCCCATGCACCAAATACACTTAGAATATTCTAGGTGCTCTCTGGCATCTCCAGTGGGAGGTCATTCAAAGGATAAATTCCTTTTTACCGAGCATACTCAGCCACTGAAATTATACAAGTCTGTCTCCTGTGGTCTCAATCTCCACCTGCCAGTACCGAAAATAGGTGCTACAGGCAACAGCAGTACAGGACCCAGAGGAGGTGCCTGGATCCTAGGGGAGTGGTTTAAGACCTAGGGGAGTGGCCTGAAACCCAATCCCAGGGGGACCAAGCACCTCCTATCTCAAAAAGGGATGGGTGTTTACAGGAGAGGCAAAGAAGAAAGGTTCAGACACAGGCTACCAAAGTCAGGACTACACCTACCCCACCTCATGGCCCTGCAGTATTACATTTTCTTGATAACCTGTCCAAATCAGCGGGTTGTGAATGTCATCAAAAGCTCTGAGGACAGCCCTTTCAGAGTTACTGTCATCCAGTAATAATGCCCTGGATGTTTATATGTGAAACAAATTAGGTTCTGTTTTTTAAAATTAACATAGCACAACAGTTGTCATTCAGCTACAGGAATGAGAAGGAAATGCTTCTTAACAGAAAGCCTGAGGAGGCCATGTAGCTGGATGTAATGGAATTCTTTACCGTGATAATACATTCTTAAGAATTAATGCATATAGCAAGTCAAATGCCCATTCAGGAAAACCATGACCTTGAAATTTCTAGGAGCCTATGTGCTACTTAAATCACACTTTTAAATCAAGCTCCTAAAGTTGAAGTGTTAAATATAAGATAGTGACATTACCATTATCATATAACTTTGAGACTTAGAAACAAAAAATTTTAGTGTTGGAAAGGACCACAGGAGTCAAGTACAACCTCTTTGTTTTTCATTAAACAAAGGCAATTGAAACTCAGAATTAAGTGATTTTGGAAGCCTGGGTCTGTCCTTTCACTGATAACACAGAAACACAACTTTCTTTGAATGTCATCGTTTTATCAATTATTTAATATGGATGGCCTGTGAATAACATCAAATAGAAAGGTAAAGAGACTCTAGGACTTGGTTGGTCAAAGTGTAGCCATGGACCATCGGCTGGGAGCTTATGAGAAATGCAAAATCTCTAGCCTCACCCCAGGCCGAGAGAATCAGAATGTGCATTTTAACAAGATCCCCAGGTGATCATATTTGCATTAAAATTTAACAAGTGCAGTTCTGGAGTGAGTCAGTCCACTTGCAAGCTGGTCTGCTCAGGTAAGCAAGATCTGTGCTTCCTGGAGAACTGAGAAGAGCCCCTTATAGGATAGAAAGAAGAGATACCATTATGGGAACATTCTGAATTTTGAATGTTATGAAACAACAGGAACAAAGTGTGCTGGGCAGTGGGATGACACATTTTTAAAGAGTGGCATTGCCCTTTCCAGAAAGTGAAGAGAGGAAATTGCAAAATAGTGGACCTTCTGATACAGCTTCTGCCTGAGTTGGAAAGGGGATAGGATTGCACACCAGCTTCCTGGAATCAGGGGTAACTGTTATTCTCTCCCTAGTGTTATTTTTCATTATTACAAACAACAATGTAGAAAAGGATGTAAGCAAGAGTCAAAAAGCCACATCTGCTGTCTCCAGATACCAAAATAAGTACTAAGTTGGATCCTGAATCTTTTAGTAGAGCTGTTTCCAATCTTGACTGTATATTAAAACACCTGATCATTTAAAAAAAAATTCTTATGTCCAGGCTGAACCCCAGACCAATTAAATAAAAATCAGGGAGGTGGGGGGAAGTAACCAGAGTTCGCTATGTTTTAAAGCTCTCCAGGTCATTCCAGCATGCAGCTAGGGTTGAGACCACTTCTTCAGTAGGTTGTTCCAGACCCTCTAAGATTGCAGTTCTTCCTCTCCATGTGCCAAAGCAGTAGGACCCTCCATGACTACCATAGCTCCAGACCGGGTCAACAAAACTCAGCCCACACTCTCACTGGCCAGTGGGGTTTCAAAACAGGGAGGGAAGTAGGATTTTTTTAAAAGAGGAGTTTACCCTTGGCCAATTTTCTTAAAATTTTAGTAGCAGTTACTGTTGTTGGAAATGTTCTAAAACTGGATAGTGGTCATGGTTGCATACCTCTGTAAACTTATTGAAAGTCATTAATTTGTATAATTAAAATGAGCGAATTTTATTATATGTAAGTTATACCTTAATAAGGTTGTTTTTTTTAAGTTGTCGTGTATGATTTAACATTCATAATTTCAACATACTGATTAGATAGCCAGGAAGCCAATGCTTGTTTTGTGTTTTTGGATCTCAGCACCTAGCCGAATGCCTGGGGCATAGGGCTCAGTAAGATGTTGGATAGATGAATGGATGGGAATTGATGGGTGGATGGATGAATGAGTATCATTACCGTCTTTGGTGGTGGACTGACTTCTAAATTGACGTTAATCACCACAGATCCTTAAAGCTGTTAGAACTCAGTGGGCATTAGTGCCATTTGTAACTACAGACATGTTCAACCTATTATACGGTAAAGCATTGAAACTAGAGACATAGGTTTGAGTAGAGGCTAGAATGCCAGGCCTTTCAGAGCAGACTTCATTTACAAGCGAATTACTGCAACAGAGAAAAAGTTATATTTGCTAACCAATAACCATGAGCTTATTATACTGAGAAATTATTTCAGCCATGCTCTGACATGATACACCCAGCTTCGTTTTAGACCTAACTCCTGGTCATGTTAACTTGCAATTACTATGAAAGCCCAGGTATGCACGGGGCACTTGGTTCTGCTGGAGATGACTTACTACACTTGGGAGGTGGATGGAGGGATGGGTGCAGCATTCTTCTCCACCCCATACATAGAGGAAAATGGGTGAGGAGGCATTAGGGGAATATTGCTGTTTTAATTTTTTTAAGAACATCCTAGATTTTATTAACTGAAGTCCTTGGGGAAAAATTTTTGTAACTAAATTTCTGAACTAACCTAGATTTAACCAGAAAGCTTTTTTCTTGAAAATGTTCCTAACATGAATAGAACTGCTTTCCTGCCCTAGTAACTGCAGTGTAAACATAAAATTTTGTTTTGTTGATTTAGGAACTAGAAATGTCTTAAAATTATACCCATATAAAGGTACATGTTAAGTACATACCAAACCTAAGAAATACCTTGGAAATTACTTATTTTGAATTTGTCTCATTAAAATTCTGGTTATTTGAGGAGTCTAGAAAGCTTGGAGGTACTTGACTTTATAATGTTATATTTCTTTCTGAAAATTCTTTGTTTCTACAAAAAGAAACTTGGATTGAGGTATGAAACATTAATAAATTGTTTGCAATCGCAGTAGTTTATAAAATTTCAAATTTCAGAATTTCAAATTTTCAGATTTTCAAAGAATAAACCTATATAGTTTTAATTTACTATTTACTCATAATTTTGGGGAAATGATTTTCAAGTGAGAATGCATACCAATTACCCAAGTTTCAGCTGAGGGAAAGAATTTAATAATCTGACTTAAGTGGATTTTAATATTCAAACGAACAGCAAAAAGTGATTGGACTGCACCACATTAGGGCAGTTGTTCTCAAACTTTAATATGCATCGGAATCAAGTGGCAAGCTTGTAGAAACACAGATCGTTGGGCTCCACCCCCAGAGTTTCTGGTTGAGGAGGTCTGAGGTAGAGCCTGAGAATTTACATTTCTAACAAGCTCCCAGGTGATACTGATGTTGCTGGTTCAGGGACCTCACTGGGATAACCACTGGGTTATTTTCACATTCTTATTTTCAAGCAGAATTGCAGCTTTGCTTTTGAAATTTTTTAAAGGGCTTAAGAACTTCTTCCAAAAAAAAAAAAAACCTCAAAACAAAACAAAAAAATCCCATCCTTTCGCCTAAAGAAACTTCTTATTGTCATAGATATAAATAAACAGTTGGGTTTTATTCATTTATTTAAATACTAAGAGAATTTAGGAATTGTCTTAGTGTAACCCAAAGGTTATGATAGTAAAAACCGCCATCTAGCTACAGAATATTCGATTGGAATATTTGATATTTCATCTTCATAATGTGCCCCTACTCTCTGAGTATTAAGCAGGTGTCTCCAGTTGCAGGGGCTTGCTCAAGCGTGTCTTCCTCCCCTCTCTGGAAAGGTTTTCCCTCCAGTAGGCTAAAGGAGCACTTTCACATGGAGAGCTTCCTAATGTCTACAAAGCAGTAGTCCTCAGACTTGTCAATTTACAAACCAGTGAAATAGGAGGGAAGAGATCTATATAGGATTGCCAACTCAAACAACTGTTATTATCACTATCCTTTTACGAAGAAAGGACATTTTGACCCTAAAAAATAGAAGAGACATACTCTCAGAGTAAAGGACAATTCTTTGAGCTGAATAATTTTATGAAAAACTCCCTATTCTATCCATGTATTTTCTAATTGCTGTTTGGGAACCAGTGCCCTGGCACTTTTAAGGTCAAAGAAAACCAAATTTATATCAGGGCCTTCTAGTTTTAAGCTAGAGTGAACTTGTAGTGCACCGTCATCTAATTGATTTAAGGAAGTTCTATGTGAATCAGAGATTATTTTGTAAATACAGTTTTATTACTCTCACTCTCTATATACATATGTATACACACACACACATATGAAAGAATGACTTGAGCTAAGGGAACAAACACTATATTCTCTTCTCTGATCTTCTAGATTGAAATTAAAGAAATGGGTTTGAGTACAGGCTAGATGCCAGGGCTTTCATAGCAGACTTTATTTACAAGTGAATTACTGCAACAGAGAAAAACTTGTATTTGCTAGCCAGTAAACATGAGGTTATTATATTTTGATCATACAATCCAGTTCTTAATTATATGCTGATATGAGGGGGTTTTTTCCCTGCTTTTTTTTTTTTTTTTTCCTTTTTGTCTTTTTTCGTGTCCGGCAACGGACCGCACCCCTCAGTGTCGCACCCGTACCGGACCGGGACCAGCAACAGGATCGCAAACCTCGTTGCTGCGCCTGCACCTCGCTCAGCCAGTGAGCGGGAACCAGTCTGTATGTGGGATCCGAACCCTCGGCGGGAGCGCCACGACACTCCCAAGCGGCGCACTGTAGCAGTGCGCCACCGGGCTGGCCCTTTTTCCCTGCTTTTTTTTTTTTTTTCCTTTTTGTCTTTTTTCGTGTCCGGCAACGGACCGCACCCCTCAGTGTCGCACCCGTACCGGACCGGGACCAGCAACAGGATCGCAAACCTCGTTGCTGCGCCTGCACCTCGCTCAGCCAGTGAGCGGGAACCAGTCTGTATGTGGGATCCGAACCCTCGGCGGGAGCGCCACCACACTCCCAAGCGGCGCACTGTAGCAGTGCGCCACCGGGCTGGCCCTTTTTCCCTGCTTTTTATTGTAAGTGTGTAAGGTTCCTTCCTAACTAGGTTATAAATTCCTTGAATGTAAGCACCATGTCTTCCCTTGTACTTTATGTGTTAAATACAAAGTACACAGTGGCTTGGATAAATTCATGTTGGGCCACAGCAGGGTAGGTCTGCTTTTAGATTATAGTTGCATTACTCCTCGTCAATGGGAATCTGCAATGTAAGGTTTTTAATATTCTTTTTTGTACATAGGTAAACCTCCTTCAGATGTTGACATTATTCATTTTTTATAACCCAATTTATCATGGATAGCACATGTGTAAACTTCAGCTCAGCTGTTAACCAAATGGTCTAAAATACTAGCTAAGCAAATTATAAATTGATGAGATTTTGTTCCAGTGTCTCTCATCACCACAACTTGTGGGAGATGTATTGCTCTTAGGTCTGAGTATGGGTGAGTCCCACAGGATATGAACACATTTCTTGACCCTTTCTTCTTTCCTCCCCTCTAAAAGTAGTACATACCTTCACGGTGTTTGCAGTCTTTAGAAGACACACGTGTGGCTATCCAGAATTCTTTAAGAGTTACACAGAAACCAATCATGGTTTTTTTAATAGTCTTAATAAATTTAAATCTTTGGTTGGTTTTGATCCGAGATGAGAATTATTTCAACCATATTTTATCTGTTTTGTAGCTAGAATTCTTAAGCATATAGCTTTGTATTCATCTGAAACTGTCCTGAGCTGAGATTCGTATTTTAGCTATTAAAAGTTAGTATTGTTTTTAGAAAGCATAGTTATGGATGAAATTTGAAGATGCTAAACAGTTTTGAGTTAAGATTCCCTATATAATGTTTGCACTGCAGTTTCAGAATGAGCATAGGTTGGAAGATTTATATATGAATCTTGGTTGTGTCACTACAAATTGGACTGTCTTAGGCAAATCACTGAGGTTCCCTGAGCCTCCATTTTCTCTTCTTTAAGATGGGTATAGTATGTACTTCACAGCCATTTGAGAATTAAGAAAGATATTATATATAAAACACTCTATGAACAATGAAATAGCACACAAGCATATGGTATTATATATCTTCAGCAATAAAAAATTTTCCATCTTTCAGATCCATTGAAGGTTTTGCAGTTTATTTTCCTTCTCTCTCTCATGGATACTTTTACATTCCTTAAAACTATAATAAAAAGAGTCTCATTTATTAGACTGACTTCAATTTGTAGCCACAGCCACACTATTAAAGGGCTTAGTTAGAACTTGCCATTAGAAATACTATATGAATAAGGCCCAAACATGTTAGACCAGAGTAACCCATTAATATGTATAAAATACATGGTATAGTGAGGGGCTTATAGGTGACATTATTAGGTCCTAATGTATTTTTACCTGTTCACATTCTGATTTACAGAAGGGTTTTGAACTTGCTTTGTAAAAAAAGCAGGTAACTGATAATGTTTTGTTTTCGTTTTGTTTTTAGTTTGAAAAGGGCTTGATCATAATGATTGTTAGATTTAAAGATTCTGCAGTTCTTTTATTTTGGGAGATATTATGGTATATACGCAGAAGAACTCAAGACTGGGATATAGGAAACGGTTCCTGTGTGTGAATGTAGTAACCTTTTTCACCCTTAGATAATGTGTATATAATTAGAAGTAGGTAAGTTAGTTACTTCACTTCACCCTTAATTTTCTAATGAGAAGAGCATTGATTTCATTACTTCTGGTTCCTTTAAGTGCTCCTGATTTCCAAGATAGCCATCTCCAAGAGGATGTTGATGGTTTTGTACTATCCTGGTGCTTCTGACCCCCACCTTGCTTTCTGGGTTCATGGAGCCGCTCCAAGGGAAAGCAGATAATTAACACCCCTTCTATCTTGAAAGGTGTGAAATGAAACATGTAATAAATTTTAAAATAATGAGTTTTCTCCTTTCCCAAGATCTAAGATCTCAGACATTAAGATCACTAGGTAATGCTGAGGAGTAATGAAATAGCCAAAGAAAAAGGAATAACAGACTAATATTAGTACAACCATAACTCTTTCACCTCACCCCCTTATACCTTCCAAAAAACCCTTTCTTAAATTTCTTACATTCATCCAAATGACACATGCCTTAGCTGGACTGCCTGAGTTATAATCCTGGCTCCCCCACTTTCTCTCTTATTACCTTGGACAAATTAATTATCTTCTGCATGTCTCAGTTTTCCTGTTCTGCAAAATGGGCATGACAATATTAACAGTTATCTGTGAGTGGTTGTGGGGATTCAATCAGTTAATATATGTAAAGCACAAGACAGCTGAAACATAGTATGTGCTAAATGAGTATTAGGTAATATTACTATTATTAGTGTCTTTCTAAAACTTAATTTACTGATGTATTTGGAGTCATTAAATATGACCCATGTCTAGGGTAAAAAGTTGAATTTTCCTGCCTCCAGTAATTTTAAATTTCATTTAGTAAAAATCTAAAAAAACATGTTTTTGAAACATTCCCCTTGTGCTTGTAAAATTCATTAAATCCTCTGAAGGGATCCACATCTGCTGTTAGTATAAAAGAAATTGTGTAATGGAGATGGAATGGGAATGTATCTTTCATTCAGACCCAACGGTGACAATGATTCATGGCCATCCGATTTGTAATCTTGAGTAACTTATTACAAATATGAACATTTCAGATGTTAGTCACTTAAATAAAAACTTGATAAATTTTTCCAGGAAGAATAACTGCATCATAGTCTGTGCAGCCACTGAATAAAAGGGGAAGAAAAAGATTTCATAAGTACTGTGTAATTTAAGACCATAAACACATTACTAACCTTTTCCACAGGGAAGCTATCTTTCTCAATGATAAGTTATAGGATATAGGGTCAATGATAGAAGTCTATGGTATTTAACTAACCTTTTGTTATATTTTGATGCCTATTTTTCTGAAAATATTATTTAAGTGACAGGGTTCCTTTTAATTAGCAGATTTATCTTACTCTCATTTAATAATAAAGTCACTATCTACTGAGGTATATAGGACAGTTTATAGACTCCATCCAAAATGACTATAAACAGTTTGGTTTAAATGCTTCTTTGTGGGTTTTTTTTTTTTTTTTAGTGGTTTTTCTGTCTTCTATTGCTGTGTGAGCTACTCCTTTGGTATCACGGTACTCTCTGCCTCCAGGGGCATTTCAAATTAGCTGCCTCTGATCTGCCAAGAAACTGGGTAATCACACTTGTTATAAATGAGTTTTAAAAAGAAGTTCTGGGTGAAAACTTCAGTCTCTTTCCTTTTATGCTCTAGAGCCTTGCTGCTCAAAGAGGAGCTCACGGACCAACAGCAGCAGCATCGCCTTTGTTAGAAATGCAGAATCCTGGGCCTCTCTACAGAACTACTGAATCAGAATCTACATTATAACAAGATTCCCAGGTGATTTGTGTCCACATTAAAATTTGAGAAGCTCCAGTTTTGCACATCAGCTTTGCAACAGTTAATTTTTCTATTTAGAGATCTTTTTTTTAGCTCACAAATTGTATCTTCCTGTGTTCTGTATTATGCAGCATGCCAAAATATTTTACCTCTAGAAACTCAGGGCATTATTACAGTGTCTGGAAGTGTTTTAATGTTTGGTAATAGGTAATTGATGAACATTTTATTTTCTCCCTTCTAGGATATTCCTGGTGATCTCGAAAGAGTCTGTATCATGGAATCAATCTCTATGATGGGAAGCCCTAAGAGCCTTAGCGAAAATTTTTTGCCTAATGGCATAAATGGTATCAAAGATGCAAGGAAGGTCACTATAGGTGTAATTGGAAGTGGGGATTTTGCCAAATCCCTGACCATTCGACTTATCAGATGTGGCTATCATGTGGTCATAGGAAGTAGAAATCCCAAGTTTGCTTCCGAATTTTTTCCTCATGTAGTAGATGTCACCCATCATGAAGATGCTCTAATGAAAACAAATATAATATTTGTTGCTATACATAGAGAACATTACACCTCCCTGTGGGACCTGAGACATCTGCTTGTGGGTAAAATCCTGATTGACGTGAGCAATAACATGAGGATAAACCAATACCCAGAATCCAATGCTGAATATTTAGCTTCATTATTCCCAGATTCCTTGATTGTCAAAGGATTTAATGTTGTCTCAGCTTGGGCACTTCAGCTAGGACCTAAGGATGCCAGCCGACAGGTATGTATTTTTGAATTTTATTCTTATTTATCTGATATTTCATAGTTAAACAATTTAAGTAAGTATCATACATTTAAAAAACCACATTCCGACACTCTCCATTGATTATCACTTTGAAAACTATGTACAGGCACCTGAAGATTAATGTCCTGACCTTGTAAGGGCACATTCTATTCCCAAAATGATGTGGAAAGCTGAGAAATTAACTTGGACTTTTCTGTCATAACCAGTTAATTAAAGAAAAGGCAAGGTTGGCTGATCAGTAATGTGATACATTGCACTGAATCTGTCCTGGTTTGCTCAAAAATAGAAACAGTAATAAACAGGCCTTTTCCTTTCCCTCTTTCCCTCCCTCCTACCCTTCCTTCATTCTTCCCTCCCTTCCTTCCTTGCAGCTATTTGGTGATACAATATTCCATCTCTTGGTGGAGTACTATTTAATATGATCCTCAAGAAGAATATTTGAAGTACCTTTTTATTTTACATAGATAAAATATTCACAGAATTTTATCTAGTACAGTTTGTTTTATTTTAACTAGATTTTAATCTACACTTAAAAGGTAGAAGCAGACAGCATTTCTTAGGTTCACTTCTGGTGTACGAGTTTGTGGGTAGTGCTTTATCTAGTTCAATTTGAGAATAAAGCAGATGGGGAGTTCTGTCACTGCCTTTGTGGGGTGAGAGCTTTTATAAGGTGACACGTGAATGGGCCGGCCCGGTGGCGCACTGCTGCGGTGCGCCACTTGGGAGCGCACCGTCGAGGGTTCGGATCCCACATACAGACCAGTTCCCGCTCACTGGCTGAGCGAGGGGCGGGCGCAGCACCGAGGGTTGCGATTCCGTTGCTGGTCCCGGTCCGGTACGGGCGCGACACTGAGGGTTGCGGTCCGTTGCCGGACACGAAAAAAGACAAAAAGGAAAAAAAAGAAAAAATAAGGTGACACGTGAAATAATACACCTTAAACATCTTTTAAAGGTGTGTGTATGCATTATAATTAATCCTGATGACAAAATACCTTTATTATTTTTGTCCATAAAGACAGTTGGTTAGATTCCTTAGAAAATAAATTTAAGTATTATATCATTGTATGCTGCACATTAGAGTCATGATAACCATTCACTGTCAAGTCTTTATTTTAAAGACTAGTAAAAGAATATATGCTTTCCTAGAAGCCATTTCTAAATCCTTTTTTTTTTTCCTTTTGCATATCTACCAAAGTTTAGCAATGGATGTAGACCAAGAAAATTAGAGCCAAGACCAGTGACCCGAATTTAATCCTTTACCCATATTTGTGATAAATTTGGTTTTTTAACAGGAAAAAATTGTGGAATAGTGATTAAATTCAAAATGAGCTACAGAAATAGTTTAATTTGTATTTCATAGTTCTTATGCCCTAATTTTGAATGTTTAAGTTATACTTTTAGGCTTATTATAAAATTTTATAGTTTATAGACATTTTTACCCAAATGAGTTTTAAAAAAAAGAAATGTTTACTCCACCTTTGTCACAACTGTAATAAATTAATTTAGAATGCTTTTCCTTATTTCTTTGGTACAAAAAGACCTTCATTTTAAAAGTTTATGCATGTTTCTGTAATAGTTTAGGATTTGTCATCTGGCTAATGTTAGCTGAGATTAATAATCCAAAGCTCTACATTGTCACTATTATGTAAATAGGTTTAACTTGCAAATATTTCAGTGTGGTCTGTTTCAGAGCCTTTACACAAATATTTTCAGTGATATTTTTAGGAATTTGTTTTCCCCAAACATTACTTGGAGAGACTTAATAGCAATATTTTTCTAGCCCTAAGTGAGATGACTTACCCGTTAGTAATAGCAGCTCACTCCAGCAATGAACTTGGTGCTCAAAAAGTACTTGTTGAATTTTCAACTGTAACAGGATCTAAGAGGTTTTGGTAGTTTGAAAGCCCATCCTCACCTCTATCCATCACATGATTAGAGTTCCTATAAAGATAATATCTTAGTCTTAGAAAATGGCACTTGCTTTTCTATTTAAATTAATTAAGCCTTATAATATTATTTTTTTATTTGCCAGGTTTGTCATTATTATGTAAAAATGAAAGAATTTCATCTACTGACCAATGAAATAATATACCTGAGATTATCCATGGTTTTTTAGAGATATTTAGTGAATTGGTTTCTAAGCCTAGAGTTAAATTTTATTAACAGTACAGTATTATGACATAATTTAGAGGTTTTAATTGCAAATGCCACCATCCAGAGTCTGTACCCATCTTTGCTTTTGCTCAGTATTGTAAAGGGCAATGCTTACAATCTACTAGGCAGAATCACTGCCGTCCTAGAACTACATATTGTCTGTGAAAGCCCGGAGAGCCAGCCCCATCCTGTTCCTTATGGGAGTTAGAGAGCTGAAGGGGAAGAGTGGCATGTCCAGCAGCTCAAACTCCACCAAGGCCACTGGAGGGGAGGGCTTACCTTGCTGTTGCTACAGAACCACGTGGTCTAGAACAGCACACCCTTCCACCTGTCTCCCTTCCCCTGAGGACTCCCGTCTGAAGATCCCAGGTTGTAGCTAGATTTTCCTGTATTTTATTTATATGTCATCACAAGAGGCAAGGACTTTTTTGTTTTGATGACACTACTTTGAATCCATTAATTACCAGTTTATAAATTAAATTATCACTTTAACTTTTATCATTTGCATCACTCAAGGCAAGTGATGTTCCATAAATTAAGTGGAGCAAGTGATCATTAAAACAACAATAGTAACAATGAATCCTTTTGTTTTTTCCCACAGGTTTATATATGCAGCAACAATATTCAAGCTCGACAACAGGTTATTGAACTTGCCCGTCAGTTGAATTTCATTCCTGTTGACTTGGGATCATTATCATCAGCCAGGGAGATTGAAAATTTACCCCTGCGACTATTTACTCTCTGGAGAGGTCCAGTGGTGGTAGCCATAAGCCTGGCCACGTTTTTCTTTCTTTATTCCTTTGTCAGAGATGTGATACATCCATATGCAAGAAACCAGCAGAGTGACTTTTACAAGATTCCTATTGAGATCGTGAATAAAACCTTGCCTGTAGTTGCCATTACTTTGCTGTCCCTGGTATACCTAGCAGGTCTCCTGGCAGCTGCATATCAGCTTTATTATGGCACCAAGTATAGGAGATTTCCACCTTGGTTGGAGACCTGGTTACAGTGTAGAAAACAGCTTGGATTACTAAGTTTTTTCTTTGCTGTGGTCCATGTTGCCTACAGCCTCTGCTTACCAATGAGAAGGTCAGAGAGATACTTGTTTCTCAACATGGCTTATCAGCAGGTACTGAACTTGCTTGTTATTTACCTGACTCCAGTGAAATACTTTATTAGTATAAATTATAAAACATAAGGTTTAAAATAGTGTAAAATTTTACATACCTTGTAATAGAAATTCTCTTTTTGTATATTTAGGGAGAGGAAAGAGTTGTTCTTTAAACAATGTTTTTGCCTAAGAATTATGTGGCTAATTTAAAATCATTTAGGGTAAAAGCTGCTACCATCTCCTTCTTTGCAAAATAAAAGGAGAAAAGTAAAGGATTGTGTTTTTGTTTTGTTTTGTTTTGTTTTTCCCTTTTTTAAGTTACCATTGCAGTGATTGCTTTCAGCAGTAGCAATTAATTATTTTAAAGTTTTATAATTGGCCATGGCCCACAAAATGATAAGGCAACTCTCAGTAAACATATAAAATAAAATTAGAACCAATGAAAATGTAAAACAGAATAGGAAATCAAGACCAGGAGATAAAAGTAGAATATACCTCTGCTGGCTAAGAGTATCTATACAGCTTCTATTTTGACTCTGAGATTTTTGATAATAAAAAAGGAGACAGTTACTTACTAGGCTATTATCATCAAAAAGCAAAAGAGATACTAGTTCCTCCAGTGAAGCTTTTCTTGCACTTAGCCCTCCAAGAGAATCTCAGGGAGAGCTTAATGGAAGGGGCTGAATGATGAGGTAGACTGTGATTTTCCTCAGTAATTCCCGTTCTGCAAATGAAATATAACAGGTTTCACTGAAGCCGTTTGGTATAGCATTTCCCAATGAAAGCTGAAGACATTGCACCAAAACAAATGTGTAAAAGTATTTGTGTTTTATACGGAGCCAAGGCATCATGGTCCAAGTATATAGCACTTAGTACTTAAACTTGTTTCAACAGTAAACCTAAAATAAGTTTTTAAAAAATAATAGGTTGATGTCCTTTAAACCATTCACTTCCTAAAAATACTTCTTTTAACTGGATACTAAGGCTTTGATATCTGCTCAACCAGCTCCCCCACCTCTTTCCAATCATTTGCTCAGATCTCACCACAATAAGGCCTACCTTGGAACCATTGTAAATTCTTCTACCTTTCCCCAACCCAACCCAACCCCAGTACTCCCAGTTCCTTTTACTTACCCTACTCTCCTTTTTCTCTTTTCAATAGCATTCACCATCTTCTAACACACTTTATACTTTCCTTGTTTATTATATTTACTGTTGTCTGCTTTCTCCCATCAAAATATAAGTTCATGAGAGGAGGGATCTCTGTGGTGTTCACTGTATTCCCAATGCCTAGAATGGTGCCTGCACATAGTAGACACTCAAAATGCATTTTTGTGGGATAAATGAATGAACTAGGAGGGCAGGTAGATCCAGGTTGTAGTCTTTGGGTATGCCGTTGTTCTGTATTGTTGTGATTGTTGTTACATCAAACAAGATAGTAAGAGCCTTTATCATCAGAGGATCTCTATGGCCTCTTTCAGGATGCTAGTGTGATTGCTTCAGGGAACTAGTGGCTAAGAAGTAGCGTTTTTTTTTTAATTTCAAGTATTTTTTGTTAACTGGAGCTGGACAAAGTTAAACTGGTGTTAAGTTAGAACCTGTTTTCCATAAATAGATATTTATTTAAATCAAAATAGCTGAAGCAATCTAATCCTTAATTTATACTCTAATTATATTGTTTGTGTGTAAGCAGAAAATTCTAAAAGTATTCTCTATGCAAAATACCACAAATTCAGAGTTAATTAAGTCTGACTTCATTATATATGCATTATCAATGTAAGGTAAAGACATTTGGAAAAATACTGTTATATGAATGAGGCAGTTGTACAGTTGGAAAAGTATATTAATGAGGCAGTTCAAGTGAATAAATATTTGAGCTCCCTAGGGCTTTATCCTCAGGGAAATCCCAGCTTCTTGGAAGACAAGGTAAGAAGAAAGAGATAAATCAACATAAATGTATTATTCATATGAGGAAGGAGGATAGAGTAGTTTAAAAATTCCCTGCCAGTATTCTAATTAAACTAAGGCTAGAATGTACCCAAATTCAGCGAAGTTTAAACCAACTTGCAAAAGGACCTCAAAACTTAAGTCTCACTCCCAGTACTTTTTGTGTGTCACTCTGGAACCAGCCCTTCAGCATTTTACAGTCTTGAACTCAGGAGTCCCTGTAATGGTGACGTATTGCAAATGAGACGGCATAGGTTTGTCCCTCTTTTCTTGCATGTATGCAACGAAGGAGAGAGACTTAGTCCTCTTTTTGTTTAACTCTCCCTTCTCTTTCCCTTACACCCAGAATGATGCCATCCAGTAATAGGTTCTCCATAATGGTTTGTTAACTTGAATTAGTACAACTTAAATATGTCCATGTATGGCCTGGTTCTTCTTACGCCAAGAGTGAACTCTGCTGAATCAGTTAATGTTCTACCAAATAAAGAAAATTCATATTTGGTTTCTTGTTAGGTTCATGCAAATATTGAAAACTCTTGGAATGAGGAAGAAGTTTGGAGAATTGAAATGTATATCTCCTTTGGCATAATGAGCCTTGGCTTACTTTCCCTCCTGGCAGTCACTTCTATCCCTTCAGTGAGCAGTGCTTTAAATTGGAGAGAATTCAGTTTTATTCAGGTATGTGAGGTTTTGTTTGGTGAAGAATTATACAGTATGAAATTTCATTGGTAACAACAGTTTAATTTTAATATCTACCTTATAAAAAGAGTGTTCTGGGGGACCCTATTCATGCTTCTAGCTTAGGTAACGCTTATTCCTGAAAGCCAACTTCGGAACACTGATTTAGTAAGTGAAAGAGCAGTACTGATTGTACTGGAAGGCTTTGATAGCTCTGCATACTATGTTAATGATAAAGGTTATTCTAAAAAGAAAAAAAATGAAGGTAGAGGATTGAGCTTAGATCAAATTTAATTTTGAAAGTCAATTTATTATAGCCAGATGAATGAAAAATTTTGTATTTTGAGTCATCTTGATCTGTCCAGAAAAATCTCATTAATTGAATTCAAATGGGGAGAAGGTAAGACCAAATAGTTTTAAAGAAATGTGTGTGTGTATATATACACATTCATACAAACACAAGCACTATCAAACTAGATAACTAGGTAAATGATTATGACAAGCAGCCAGGCTTATGAATCTTGTTAGTATATGTATTTAATATTTCAGTCATATGTAATGTATAGGAGTGTCTGTAAAGGGATTTCAAAATACCATTGTGTTTTTTAAGAGTTAAATATTCACCTTCTGCAGTAATATTATATCATAATTTTGCATATTTTAAAAATACATAACTCAAACTTAAGCCCTACCTATATTATCACAAAATCTGTATTGGTTGTATCCAAATGGTTTATAGCACAATATGTGGATTAGTGATACACCAAGTTTGTTTTGTTTCTTTGTCTATTTGTTTGAACTTTTTTTTAAGCCATGTAAAAGTCTCATTCAAATTAATTACATAACCCTTGCCTAAGTACATTTTTCCTTTTCAAAGGAAAGAGAATGTGAATACTTTCCCAACTGCTAGTTTGATCACACCTGAAAAGAAATAGAAGGCCCTCTGATAAAAGGTGCTAGACAGGTTCAAATTATCATCATAAATTTACATGAGTAATTGCAAACATTTTGCCTGCTAGAGTTGTTTTTCTAGTGAAGCTAGACATTACATCATTATACTAATATACTATTACATTTATGTGACATAGACCATTTCTCAAAGTAAGCCATCTTAAACTTAATTTAAGAAACCAAAGAATGGTGACCTTTTAGAATTTAACCTGTAAACTGCCTAACTGAAGTATTCTTAATAATCTCATTTAATATGGTCAGTAAAGCCACATATTTGAATTGCTGTTTATATAATATATTAATTCTATAAGATTTTTCATATTTACCTATTAACTAGTGTTTATACATGAGTGTGTACACCCATGAGAGTACTCTTCAGCATTTGATTTTATCATATATGTGTTTATGCAGATGCACACACACATTTACACACTTTTTTATACACAGCTGGTGGAAATGTGGATAACCTTTATAAAGAGGAGTTTAGTAGTCAATATCAACACCGTTAAGGAAAAGCTAGATGTTTTGACCGGTAGTCCCACTATTAGGAAACAGAGTAAATGATCAACAAAAAGGAATGGTTAAATAAATTAGGCACATCCAGTCCATAGAATATTATACAGTATTAACATCATATTTTCATAGTTCATGATATGAGGAAAATGTCCTTGATGTAATAAATGAAATAATCAGAATATTAAACTATGCAATATGGTCTTATATGTGTGAAATAAGGTATGCACGTAAATAATATATATATAAAATATGTGAAAATGTTGAAAATTGTTTAATTCAGTAGAAGACAGAGTAGCTCAATAATTTAAGACAAAATATTTTTATCAAAATATAAACATGTTATATCTAAATGGGTTAATTTATGATTTTGAATAATTTATTACTTATTCTTTGTTTTTTTTTTCTTCCTCTCTTGCCCGAAGTCCACGCTTGGATATGTCGCTCTGCTCATAAGTACTTTCCATGTTTTAATTTATGGATGGAAACGAGCCTTTGAAGAAGAGTATTACAGGTTTTATACACCACCAAACTTTGTTCTTGCTCTTGTTTTGCCCTCAGTTGTAATTCTGGGTAAGATCATTTTACTCCTTCCATATATAAGCCGAAAGCTTAAAAGAATTAAAAAAGGCTGGGAAAAGAGCCAATTTCTAGAAGAGGGTATTGGAGGAACAATTCCTCATCTCTCTCCAGAGAGGGTCACAGTAATGTGATGATAAATGGTGTTTTCTGATGCCGTATAAAGTTATACTCATGCCATTATTTTTACGACTTCCTCTATGTTCAGTTGCAAGTGTGCTGTGAAATTACTATGGGTTGAAACCTGTTAAATGAGATTTTGGCCAAATTAGTGATAGAATTTTCTTCAAGTTAATTTTCACAAATGTCATACTTTGCCAATATGAATTTTTGTAGCCAATGTATTGTTAAAATTTAAGTATATTTTGTTTTGTTTTGCAAAACAGTAACACTATTGTTATTTTAACTGTATTTCATAATCAGGCAAAAATATTTATAGTTAATATAGATATAACATGTTTGCAAACCAGCAGAATTTTAATCTTTTAATATAATTCAATGGATTTACATTTTTTCCTGAAGCTTACATACAGTTTCAATTATTATCCAACTTAAGAAATAGAAATGCATAATCAATCATATGTTATTTTTAAGAAAGGACACATTACATTAGGTGAGGATGCATGGTAACATTCCTGTATTTCTCTCATAAGATAGGATTTGAAGAATGTAATTAATTGTATGAAGTAATATTATTATGTGAACAAAAACAAATTAAAAAGACAAATTAAACCTGAAATTATATTTAAAATCATTGAGACATGGAATACATACTGGTAATGCATACCTCATGTAAGGTTTTATTCTTTATTGTGTTACATAGCAGTTTCATTTTCATATTATGTTAATCAGGGAGAGAACTCAGTAATATTTGGTCTCCAAAACTGCTATCTCCCATATAGTACCAATCCTGGGAATTGTATAATTGTTCCTAGCTAGAGCTAAGGTGTCGAGTTTACACACAAGTAGTTGTTTTTGAGCTGATCTATGTTGGTTGCACCATAGCTGGTCACCATTGTCTAAGGTATGGGATTTTACTGATGTTCACTGTGGGATTGTAACATGCCAGGCTAGTTCTAAGCACTTTACTTGTATTATCCTGTTCAATACTTACAAAACCTCCATGAGTTGGGTAGTTATTATCCTCATTTTACAGATAAGTATAGAAAGGTTAAGTAATTTGCCCAAAGTCACACAGTTAGTAAGTGGTAGAATGACCATTCAAGTCCAAGCAGTCATATTCCAGAGGCCATGGTTTTAATCACTACACCACATAGCCCCTGCTCCATCTCCGTGCATATTGTCAACCTAGATGCTTCCTCTTTTGTATAAAGGCATTGACATTCTTTAGAGTGCATTTTTTGTGTCAAAAAGATACATGAAAATATTACAATCATAAATTTATTATTGTTTGTGGGGCAACCCACAGTTACTTACCCGGGTGTGGCCTCGGACATAAGCCTGGAGACCCTTTGTAGTCCATACACTTCCCTGTGCAGTGAAAGACTCAAGAAGAGAGAGGACCATAGCACTATAATGAATTACTGAGGTCTTCATCTTCTTAAAAAATTCCCTGTAGAGCTGGTCATCTCTTTTTTTCTTCCTGAGTCCTTCTGCTTACACAACCATTCATTAGGGAGCAATTTACAAGCATGAAGGATATTAGGATAAGTGGTTAATTAAAAATCTACTTTAGAGACATATAATCATACAGATTATTCATAAAATTTTCACTGCTGACATTCTACATTTAAACTGCATTTTGTTCCAACCTTAGTTAGAACGCTGTACATTTCTTTTCCCCATTTTCTCTTTCTTTATTAAAATAGAAATTGCAGACAAGATACGATTATTTGAATTCCTCTTCCTGAAATCATAACTCTTCTAAACTTACCCACTGAGGTACTACTGAATCCAGCTGCCAAAAATAAAAGGACTTTTATTTAGTGGAGGCTACCTTTCCCACCAATGGCTCTTTTCCTGCTACTGCATTGTCACTTTGGTAAATCACTCATGATTTTCTGATGTTCTCTTTGTGACTTTTAATATTTTGTACTTTTTAATCAAGGTCTCCATTTTCTTTATTTTAATTATATTTCTTCTCTTTTGATAATCACTTGTTAGTTCTTAGTAGGAATTCAGTTGGGTGATAACTTTTAGGGGTAAATACCTAAACATACTAGTGAAAATAACAGCATATTTTCAATACTTTCTTGTTCCTTAAATTTCACTCTCTTAAGACCATTCTTTAACCATTTAATGTGAAAATACAATGAAATATTTCTAAACGTTAGATGGCGATTGAAGTATGTTGTTGCATGTACAAGTATATATTAAATAGCCAATAATAAAAATTATCACTATTACAGATTAATGGGGCCTTTGAAAATATGAAAAACCAAACTTTTATGAGAATGTATAAAAAATGCAATTGTTGGTTCAAATGGTAACATCTCCTTTTCAGTACTACAAAAATGGACTAATTTTGAACTTTTAGAATAAATATAATATATTCATTATAATTCTAAATATTTTAAAGCCTTCCTAAAAATACAAAACTGTTAATTGACTTTTAATTGCTTTATTTAATTATTTTTATGTGATTATTTTTCTTAATCATAATGTTTCATAAGCATTATTTTTCTGAACCATTCTTCTGGCCTCAGAAGTAGAATTGAATTCTGCTGTTGCTACATGGGAGAAAGTGGTGGTGGGAAGTGTAGAGCAGTGGAGACTAGTTTCCTGATCTATGTTGTGAGAAGTGCCCCTGAGAAAATTATACGAATGTAGAAAATATACCCAGTTTTAATCCTATGCAAAAAAAAAAAAAATTGAAGTAATTTTTTTCCTCTGAGGAAAATAACTGCGAGCTGCATCATGCTACTTAGCTTTTGTGTACAGATTTCATATGTCTCCTCTATCAAGAATATTTAAAATCATGTTTAAATATGAATATATTCATACTAACATTTATTTTTCAAAACATACATGGAAATTTAACCCAGATGGTCTATGTGTGAGATTTTTATTTAAATTTTAAAATATTAAAAGTATGCATAAATTATATTTATAGGTATTTATCAGAGATAATTATTTTGTGCTACATATAGGGTTGGCTATGAGCTCTAGTGTTATACTACCTGATTAATTTCTTATAAATCAGCATAACCTTGACTTGATTAAGTAATTTACTCTCAAAATTAATTTGATAATAGTAACATTAAGGTATATATTCATACTTACATTACAGTCAAATTATGGAAATTATTTGTGTAAAAGGGCTTTAAAAATATATCTAATTTTTGTATTAATCATCTCTTATGTAATATAATAAAACCTTAATTCTTTTTAATTGCCATTTGCTATTAAATTACTTCATCATAAATTCTGTACAGTTTCCCCCCCAAAGAGGTTTATTTATGAAATTTAAGTTTTCTTATGTGATTTTAAATAAAAATACCATAAATGTAATTCATAAATATTTCTTTAGGAATACTGTAAACACTGAACTAATAATACTTGCATCAGTCTATAAAAATCCCTCTGTGGTTGTTTTTTTGTTTTTTTGTTTTTTTTTGCTGGTTGGCTGGTTCAGTCAGGGACCTAACCCTGGAACTTGGTGTTATCAACACCATGCTCTATCCAACTGAGTTAATGGCCAGCCCTTAAAATCCCTGTTTTGAAATAAGTACACAGTCTAAAATGTTGAATTATTTTGTAAATTCACAACTTAAAGCAGTGCTACACATAGTATAACACACTTCTGTCCAGTGTTAAGATTTATATTTGTGATGTGTTGTCATGGAAATGAGATTGTTCATAAGTCAGTAAAACAAATTCTGATGTATATTCAGTATATGTAATTAGCTCTAAAGGAAACTCTAATAATTTTATAGTGGAAACAATCTGTTCTTACAATTGAACAGTGAATTTTATAGGAATGATTAGGTTAGTGTGAGAAAATTATAAAGTGCTTAATTTTCGGAGAATCTGTTCATATGATACTAAAAAATGTTTTGTTTAGCCTGACACCATACATACTGATATTTTATTTTTTTACTTTCTAAATTATTGAATTTTCATTGTGCATTCATCCAAAATTAAGGTGAATTATATGTATTCTCCCAATGGCTAGATGGGCTAAATTAAATCACAAAAGCAGATGCTTTTGTATGATTTCTACATGCCAACTTCAAGAAAGTATTCGCTGAAGATTTTCTATAAAGGTCTTTCCTAGCTCGGCAGATATCCAGCTTGAACAGACACTGGAAGTTGTCTCCCAATGTCTATTTACCCTACTTCTTTAAAAGCTGCTGTTTGTCACATTCCTCAACTGTCCTTGCAGTTAAGTGTCTGTGTGCCTGACTGCTGGCCAGTGAGATGAAGTCTCCTCAAAGGAATGCAATATGTGTTCTTTGTCCTCCCTCCATCTTGCTGCCGGGATTGTGGATATAATGGGAGCCCTGGCAACTGCCCCAGATGATCAAGGCCACATCCCAAGGAAGGCAGATTAGAGACTGCAAAGACTCTGACTACTTCACTACTTCCACTGCTTTTTCCTGCAGTTAAACAATTGCGAATTTGGGTTTCTTTGTCATATGAAGTCAAAAACCAATCTTTTCTGGCCTTCACTTCTTTGTCATGAGACTGTTTAATACTGTTTGAATAAAATAGACTGCAATAATTCTTACCTTTAAAAGCTTTTAAAGGGTAATGTGCAATTCACATTAAAATTAATTTTTCCATTCTTAATTATACTCATTTTCTTGCCTTGATCTTTCATTAGATATTTTGTATCTACTTGGAAAATATTGTCTTCATTACTGTGTAACTGATATTTGCTAAAACTCTGTAATCTCCAAAATATTGCCATCAAATTACATGCCATGTTTTTATATCATTCTCATAGATTTGCCTTATAAATGTTTAAATAAAAAGTACTATTTAATGTTTAAGTTCTCTGTTGAAATGCTGTGTACAGATGGAATTTTTTTCCTTATTGAATAATAATTCCAATATTTGGTAGAAGCCATCTAGTACTTTTATGACTACTTTTTTTAGAAGCATCCATAAAGCAATACATGTGATAGTTTTGTTTTGGGGGGTTGTTCTTTGTTTGTTTTTACCAGAGTAGTCATTTTTTATTTATTTATTTATTTTTTCCTTTTTTTGTCGTGTCCGGCACCGGATCGCAACCCTCAGTGTCACGCCCGTACCGGACCCGGACCGGCAACGGGATCGCAACCCTCGGTGTTGCGCCCGCACCTTGCTCAGCCAGTGAGTGGGAACCGGTCTGTATGTGGGATCCGAACCCTCGGCGGGAGCGCCGCCACACTCCCAAGCAGCGCACTGTAGCAGTGCGCCACCGGGCCGGCCCGGGAGTAGTCATTTTTTAAAGTCTCCATTTAATGTGGTGGAAATATTAAAATTATTTATTAGCACTCATTAGCATCTTTAAATGAGGACACACACAATATTCAAGCTATTCTGTAAGCTCCCTGATAGCAGGAATGTTGTCTTATTCACTACCGAACTGCCAATATCTAGTATAGTATGTCTATAGTAGATGTTAAACAGGTATCATAGTAAATTATTACTCATCTTTACAGAAAATTATATATATATATATTTTGTTTGTTTGTTTTTTATCACTCCATATCCATGCAGCCATCCTCCTGCCTCTTCCCCACATTCCTCACCATCACTGCCTCCACCTCTTGCCTAGCCTCCTGGCCAGTGGCCTGGAGCTGTCCTGTCATTCTAGAGAGGTCACTGCTGCCACAGCTGCAGCCACCACCACATTGCTATCTGTTGAGTCCTGTGCACTGCACCACTGACAAGGAGAAACCAACCTCTGTGCCTGTATGATCTGTAGAGGCCTTGGCTTCCCCAGCCGCTGCCTGGAAATGCATGGCTGCTTATGTCCTGAGAGTAGGCTTACCAGGAAAAATACAGTACTCTCAGTTAAATTTGAATTGCAGACAAACAACAATTAACTTTTTAGTATAAGCATGAGACTTTTTTTTTTTTTTGCACTAAATGGTACACCTACTTAAGGGGTGCACTTTGACAAGGAGATGCAGCACAAGGTAGAGCTGGTAGATAAATTCTCCCTTCCTTTCTGTTCCAAATTGCAATAATTCCAGATGGGCTGTTCCAAAGTGCAATAATTCCTCAGACCTTCATGAAAATATCTCCAGAGACCAAGCAATTAACTGCACTTGTTCCAGAGCCATGACCAGCTCAGTAACACCTATATTTGTGCTCCCTTCTCCAGTACCTCACTTCCATTTTTTCCCTCACTTCTTCCCAGAGATAACACTGCAATAAAGTGGCAGCAGGTAAGTGTTGGTTGTTTCTGTCAGGCTCAGGGAACCTAGGCTAGCACAGTACTTTTGCTACTGGATTCTTTGAATGGAAAATGAAAACATGAAGTAAATGATAATTTGAATTTGGGAGCAGGATTGAGGGGGATACGAACCCTTGACCTTGGTGTTACAAGGTGGCACTCTAACCAACTGAGCTAACCAGCCAGCCCTAAGTGACAGTTTTGACAAAGTCAGAACAGGATCCTGCAGGCTCAAAATCCAGTTTTGTGGAGATCCCTGAGAGTAGATACATCCTTCAGGAAAAGATTGACATTGATATAATGAACAGTGATAAATTATTAAATCAGAATAGTAATTTATTACTACTGTGAGAAATATCAATGTCCTATAGAAAAGAATACATGTATTGCCTTAACTAAACATATATTCTTGGATCTGTTGTTTACAAGAATTGAAATTATAATCCAAAGGGTGTTGGGATCTGTTATGGTCTGAACTGTGTTCTCCACAGTTGAAGTCATAACCACCACTACCTCAGAATGTGACTGTATTTGGAAATAGGGCCTTTAAAGAGGTAATTAAAGTAAAGTGAGGCCATATGGTTGGGCCCTAATCCAATATGATCGGTGTCCTTAAAAGAAGAGATTGGGATACAGGCATGCACAGGGGGAAAACCATGTGGAGAAAAAGGGAGAAGATTGCAAGTCAAGGAGAGAGGCTTCAAAATGAAACCAATCCTGCCAACACCTTAATCATCGGCTTATAGCTTCCAGAACTGTAAAGAAATGTTTCTGCTGTTTAAGCTACCCAATCTATGATATTTGTTAAGATAGCCCTAGCAAACTAATCCAGCGTCTGTGGAACCAGAATGAGTCAAACTAGTTATAGAACTCAAATAATTCATGTCATTAAAATAAACTTGTGTGATTAATCCTGCTCCACAATAACAACAGTTCTATCCTGAGGGTACTTCACTATAACCTCCCACCATGGAAACACAATAAATAGTTGTTGGTTCTAAAAGCTCAGGAATATTTTCATATCACGGAAATATTCCATTTTCATATCATGGAAATATTCCATCATGGAACTGAAGCTTTGATCAGGTAAAATTAGCTCTTTATACATTCTTCATTTCATTTATTACCATTTATTTAGTTTTTCCACTAAATATGAATAGTTCCTGCAGCTAGCTTCCTACTTAAAAATCATTTGCAGTTTGGATTATTGTTAGTATACTTTTTATTAGAATGGTTGACTTCAGAGGTGGCTGTTCTTTTATTTTCATTTTCTGTTCCATGTACTTCTTATCCCCAAACTTACATTAGTGATTCTCTTGGAAAAAGGTAATTACCATTGTTTATTTTTTAGGCTTTGTTTCTGTAACCACCGCCCTGATTTTTTAAAAACAGTGAAGTACATTAAATTCCATCATTATATGCATTTCTTCAGTTTTTTCCTACAAAATTCCCCTAAAGCTAACCTAAGACTATACTTTAATTACAAATATGCTATAAAAATTCTCTATTTAAAATAAGTATTCCGGGGCCGGCCCGTGGCTCACTCGGTAGAGTGCGGTGCTGATAACACCAAGGCCACGGGTTTGGATCCCATATAGGGATGGCTGGTTTGCTCACTGGCTGAGCGTGGTGCTGACAACACCAAGTCAAGGGTTGAGATCCCCTTACCGGTCATCTTTTGAAAAAAAAATAATAATAATAAAATAAAATAAAATAAGTATTCCAACTCAGAAATGAATAACATTTGCTTAAACATTTAGAACATCTGGCATTAGTTTAGAGACTACCAAATTCATATATAATCTGAAATACTTGTTAGAAATGTCCTTAATTCATGCTAATGAATAGTTATAATTTTACTAAACATTGCTAGAGTGCAAACAATAAAAAGCAACGGAGAAAAGCAGAACCACATTATTTCTTAATATTACATTTATTTCTTTAAAAATATACTTAGTTTTGTTACTTATATGAGTAAAAATTGCATGTAGTTAAACATTAAAACTTCTAATCTTTAAGTCTACAGGTGCTTCTAAGAAATTGCAATTTGTAACTTAACAGAGATGTTAAATTCTGCCGAATTGTTATCAGATTGTTATAACTCTTTTCTCATATGTTTCTCTATTACTAATTTACCTTTTGCTGAAATAATTTACTATTTCAGCAGTTGTTTCACCCTTTCCATCCTTCTGTGTTTTGGTGTCATAACAGAAGAATCAGTGAATAATGATTAAAATTAAATCCACACAACTAATTTAAACAGTTACAGCTTTTAAAAAGCTTAATTAAGCTTTGTGCATTTGCCAAGAAGAAAAATAAATAAACCCAATATTATCAGTAAGGGAGCAAAGGACATGGAAAATTCACAAATGAAATAATTACTGAAAGCCAGTTTTATGGAGACATTTAAAACTACCCCAAAACAATAATGATGAAAACACACAAACTAGAGCAGGGCTTTTCGAATTCTGATGTGTACACTAATCACCTGGGATCTTGTTAAAATAGAGATTCTGATTCAGTAATGGAGCCAGAGATTGTGATTCAGTCCACCATGGAGCCAGAGATTGTGCATTTATTTATTTATTTTTATTTATTTTATTTATTGAATCAAAATCACTTATACATATTTTTGGGGTTGAACATTGAGATATGTTGATTAAATCAATACTACTAGCATATATATTGTTACAAATCGTAATTATTCTTTATGCCCCTTGTCCAATCTCTCCCCTTCCCCCATTCCCTACCCCTCCCCCCTCTAATTGCCCTAGATTTCTTCTCTCCTGAAAGAATAATGGTTACTCTGTTAATTTGTTGCCTGGATGATCTGTCCAATGCTGAGAGATGTGATCAGGTCCCCCGATATTATCATAGAGCAGATGCTTCTTCTGTCACTCCAAAATGGGTCTTGTGGAAAGAGACATCCTCTTCTTTTCTTTGTCTCTTGCCGGTGAGTCTTGTGTGAATGCACTCCAGTGGTTGGCAGACTATCTGCATGATGGTTGTGGCGTCTAGCCGCTTTTGCGTCAGCCATGTTTATTGTGGTGGCTGTGGTGGGCCACCCACGTGGAGGTGCTGTTTTGGGTATGCACCTTGGGACTGGCGGTATGCCTGGTTGTGGGGTATGTTTGGTCCCCTTCTCCATGCCTCTGGTCCCTGGGCAGGCCCCAAGGCATTGGCGCCATGTGCCTAGTTGTGGGAGAGGGGTCCAGTCCCCTTCTCCATGTCCCGGGCCCCGGGCGGTCCCCAAGGCACTGGCGCCATGTGCCTGGTTGTGGGAGGAGGGTCCGGTCCCCTTCTTCATGCCTCGGGTACCCAGGTGGGCCCCGAGGTGCTGGCGTTTTGTGCCTGCTGTGGGAGGAGGGTCCAGTCCCTGGCTCCATACCTCAGGTCACTGGGTGGGACCTGAGGCACTGGCTTGGTGTGCCTGGTTGTGGGAGAGAGGGCCAGTCCCCTTCTGCATGCCTCTGGGCCGGACGGGCCTCAAGGTGCTGGCACAGTGTCCATAGATGTGGGAGAGAGGTCCAGTCCCCTTCTCCTTGCCTTGGGTCTCTGGGTGGGCCCTGAGGTACTGTCGTGGTGTGTCTTGTTGTGGGAGAAGGGTCTGGTTCCTGGCTCCATGCCTTGGGTCACTGGGTGGGACCCAAGGTGCTGGCTTGGTGTGCCTGGTTGTGGGAGAGAGGTCCAGACCCTTCTCCAAGCCTCAGTTCCCCGGGCAGGGCCTGAGGCACTGGTGTGGTGTGCCTAGTTGTGGGAGAGAGGTCCAGTCCCCTTCACCTTGCCTTGGGTCCCCGGGCAGGCCCTGAAGCTCTGGCATGGTGTGTCCAGTTGTGGAAGAGAGGACCATTCCCATTCTCCTTGCCCCGGGTCCCTGGGTGGGCTCCGAGTTGCTGGCATGTTGTGCCTGGTTGTGGGAGAGAGGTCCAGTCCCTGACTCCATACCCCAGGTCCCTGGGTGGGTCCCAAGGTACTGGCTCAATGTGCCTGGTTGTGAGAGAGAGGTCCATTCCCCTTCTCCTTGCCTTGGCTCCCCACGCAGGCCCCAAGGTGCTGGCATGTTGTGCCTGGTTGTGGGAGAGAGGTCCGGTCCCCAACTCCATACCCTCCATCCCTGGGTGGGTCCCAAGGTGCTGGCTCAGTGTGCCTGGTTGTGGGAGAGAGGTCTGGTCCCCTTCTCAATGCCCTGGGTCCCTGGGCAGGCCCCAAGGTGCTGGTGTGGCATGCCTGATTGTGGGAGAGAGGTCCAGTCCCCTTCTCCATGCCTCGGTTCCCCAGGCGGGCCCTGAGGCGCTGGCTCAGTGTGCCTGGTTGTGGGAGAGAGGTCCATTCCCCTTCTCCTTGCCTCGGCTCCCCACGCAGGCCCCAAGGTGCTAGCATGGTGTGCCTGGTTGTGGGAGAGAGGTCCGTTCCCCCTCTCCATGCCTCAGGTCCCTGGGTGGGCCCTGAAGCTCTGGCACAGTGTGCCTGGTTGTGGGAGAGAGGACCGTTCCCCTTTTCCTTGCCCCAGGTCCCTGGGCGGGCTCCAAGGTGCTGGCATGTTGTGCCTGATTGTGGGAAAGAGGTCTGGTCCCCTTCTCCATGCCTCGGGTCCCTGGGCGGGCTCCAAGTTGCTGGCATGTTTTGCCTCATTGTGGGAGGGTGGCCTGGTCCCCAACTCCATATCCCAGGTCCCTGGGTGATGTTGTGCCTGGTTGTGGGAGAGGTTCAGTCCCCGACTCCATACCCCAGGTCCTTGGGTGGGCCCCAAGGTGCTGGTGTGGTATGCCTGGTTGTGGGAGAGAGGTCTGGTCCCCTTCTCCATGCTCTGGGTCCCTGGGCAGGCCCCAAGGTGCTGGCGTGGTGTGCCTGGTTGTGGGAGGGGGGTCCAGTCCCCTATTCCATGCTTCAGGTCCCCAGGCTGGCCCCGAGGCACTGGTGCAGTTTGCCTGGAAGTAGGAGTGGGATCCGGTCCCCAGATCCGAGCCTATGGTTACCAGGCAAGCCCCAAGGTGCTGGTGGTGTGCCTGGGCCAGAACTAATTTTTTGTCTTTTGCTTCTAACAAGGGGGAAATTCCTGTGGGAACCAGTACTTGAGCTGTGTGGTTGAGCTAAATTGCTGCTTTGCTGTTGTTTCCCTAGGGAAGGCTTTTTGTGCAGCTCAGGGTTTAACGGTTGATCTTATAAGTACTTCCGGCTCTCCAGAGACCCAGTGGATCTGTGTTCTGTAGAATCTCTGATCTGGGCCTGAGTTTTTTCATCAAACTGCACCCCATGCAATTCTGTATTCCCAGCCAGTCTCCTCTGAGTGGTCCTGTGCTGATTGGGGGGCAGATCAGCTGTCCTTGCTGTGTCCCAGTGATCCCCTGGTGGGCACATCTCCCCCACTGCCCATGCTCCAAACACTTCCCATGGGATGGGCCCTGCACTGGCCCCTTGCAATGACTCACTGGCCTCTTAATGGCTCCTTTTTTTCAGTTGTTCTGGCTCCTCACTCCTGCGTGGGTCCATGGGAACCCTATTAGTGGTCTTGCTGTCCTAGGGGCCGCCGAGACCCTCTTCTCTCTTGCTGACTCCAAGTAACTCCATCTGAAGGGCACAGCTACGGCTTCTGCCAGCTCCTGCTCCATGTGCTCATCAGCTCAAGCCTTAAAGCAACCACGGCCCGAAATGCTCAGAGCAGCTTTTTCTTTCTCTCATTGTAGTTTCTCCCGCCTTCATGAACTCCGTAGGTCTCTCCTCCTCTTCCCCTGAGCTCCAGCTGCCCCAGCTTGGCTGATGTTACATTTTTATGGTTGTAAATTTGGTTGATTTGTGGGAGAGAGTGATGCTGCAGAATTCTGCTATCTTGACTGGATCTCCCCAGAGATTGTGCATTTCTAAGAAGCCCTTAGGTAATGCCTGTGCAGGTAGTCCAGGGACCCCATTTTGTATCTTACCCTGGGTAACTCATAAAATGCTTCAATTTGGCTTCAAATCAAATTCTTTAAAAATAATTTATAATCCTTGAATCTTTAATGAACATATACAGAGGACCTAGTATGATCTAGACCAGGAAGTGCTAAAGTGTCTCCAGACCAGCAGCATCAACATTACCCGGGAATTTATTAAAACAGCAAACCCTTGGGCCTCACCCCAGACTTACTGAAGCAGAGACTCTGGAGGTAAGGCTCAGGAGTGCGTTTTAAATAGCTCTCCAGATGATTCTGAGACACACTACATTTTGAAAACCACTGCTCTAGACAACATGCTGAGGGTGTGTGGTGCAATTCTGTGTAAGTGACTCTCCTTGCTTTCAAGAATATCACTACAGTAGGAAGGGGTTGGGTTGCTGAACAAGTAAATACCATTAAGTATGTGATGATTACAAAAACAGAATGATGGACAAGGTGGCAACAGAGGATAGAAAGTTTTCCTAGAAAAGGTCATGGTCATATGAGCTGAGTTTCGTAGGGAATTAGCCATCTGAAGACAATGGCATGTACAACACAATGCAAAGGTAATGTAGGAGAAAGCTTGGCACCTTTGGAAGACTGCAGGTAATTTACTCAAGATGGCTGAGTGTGAGGGGTTTGAGGATTTCCATCCGTGTCGCTTCTCAACTGTCAAAAAATAAAACAAACCACTGAAGCTAAAAAAACCTAAACAGCTGGGTCTATTAACTTGCCAGGTAAAGGAACCCATCCCATGAAGACTTGCACTTTTTTCAATGAGG
Source organism: Galeopterus variegatus (assembly GCF_000696425.1). Classification (NCBI taxonomy): domain Eukaryota; kingdom Metazoa; phylum Chordata; class Mammalia; order Dermoptera; family Cynocephalidae; genus Galeopterus; species Galeopterus variegatus. The sequence goes on along the minus strand of NW_007729750.1, from coordinate 87,469 downwards.
AGGGAAAATCAGAAGTTTTTAAGTGCTTTTAGAAAGGGGGAGTTCATAGGAGTTATGCTAATTAAGCACTGGAAACTGACACTCTGGATACAGGCCAGAATGTATATATATGTATAAGTGTGTATATTTATATATATACACAAATATAACAAATAAATATCCTGTTGTTCATTAGTCAGTCTTCAGTTAGATCAGTAAGGAGAATCTGTCTTTCCAGGATTGCTGAGGCTTATGGGCCCTTATCAGCTTTAGCCTTATCAGCTTATGACACAACAGTCAGTTGACAACTCCTAGGCAAGCTGTACTTTAAGTGGAAAATTTTCCTTTGCGACCTCTCTTTGTCATCTTTCCTCATCCTGAGATGCCGGGATGACCATGCAAAGGATAAGCAAATGATCCAATTGTCAGCTCTCCACCACCATCTCGGTTTTGGGTGCCATTCTCACAAGATTCCATTGTGTTTATCCAAGTGGTTTCAGCCTCCTTTTGATGTGGTATACTCGGACTGTGCAACGGCAATTAAGGTCATGTAAACAAACACTTAAACAAACACACCCTTTACACTCTCCCTAAGTGACAGCAACCTCAGACCTACTGAACCAGCCTCTAGGTGTAAGGCCTGAGAGTAGCTCTAAAGATACCTATGAGCAGCTGTAAAGATAAAAGAAAAACAAAAGAACGTGGAAGCCTGGGCCAGGGAGTTTCCAAGCAGGGGAGAATGGTCGGCAGTGTAAAATATGACAGATAAGTACAGCAGGATGAGGACAGAAAAGTGTTCACATACTTGTTCACATACTTTGACAAGTGCTGTGATCTCAGAGCAGTTTCAGAGGACTAAGGATGAGGGATGTGGAAGAATAAACAGAAGTGTGGAAATAGGGACTGGAAGTGCTCAATATTCTCTTAAAGAATCTTGGTCACTTTGGATACGATTTACATCAACTGCTGCCAGGCCCAATCTAGTTTCTCCATTTCTATTTTAGGGCCAGAAATGTCATTCAGTGTTTGAGCTAGAAGGAACCTTAGAAATCATTGATAAACCTGCTTATTCTTCATATGAGGAGAGAAACCCTGAGAAGTGAAGTGACATTTATTTTCACTGAGTTTGTTAGGTGTAATTTTTTTTCCTTTGCAACATTCTAGCAAAAAATAGATATCCCAAACATAAATATTGGGAAATGTGATTAAGTAGATTCTGATATATGATAGACTGGTACACAATGATAAAAATATGTCTGAAGACTATACGTCATATAGAATGTTTACAATATAAAGTTAGTATAAAAATCAGATTTCAATACAGCATCTGCACAATGTGTATATCTTTGTCAAATTATGTGTGTATAACTTTAAGAACTGGAAACAATTTGAGAACATGAATCAGAACAGAGTAGTGAGATTTTGAGACATGGGTTCTTTTAAAAGTCCCCTTGTTATTGTTAATGCTTGTCCATCAATTTAAAAAACTCTTGTCTTTCACTAAGGAACTGATACTTTAATTCAGATAAAAGTATGTGCTAGAAATCTTAGTCCATATGCTTCATGATCAATAAATATAAATTTATTTTCTGTATCTAAAATTAATTTCTCTATGGGTCCCTTTTCTCCTGAATCTCAGTCAGCCCAGGGTGTTCCCTGCTTCATTGAGGAATCCCATCCTTATTCATCTTCTTTTTTTTTAACCTTATTTTTTTTTTACTGAAACATAATTAATTGTACATATTTGTGGGGTACAGCATTGAATATCAATACCTATGTGCAATATGTGATGCTCAAATCAGGATAATTAGTATATTCAACCTTACATAATGTAATCATTTTTTGTGGCCCTTTACTAATTTCTTGCTAGCCCCCCCTCCTTCCCCCTTTCCCACTTCTGTTGGCCTCAGTTCTGTTCTCACATTTATTTATTTATTTATTTGTTTCTTTGTTTATTAGCTTCCACTTTTGAGGATACGCAGTATTTCTCTTTCTGTGCCTGGCTTATTTCGCTTAACATAATTTTTTCTAAGTTTATCCATGTTGCTGCAAATGGCAGAATTCCATTCTTTTTTATCGCACAGTAGTAGTCCATTGTGTATATATACCACATTTTCCTTATCCAATCATCTGTCAATGGACATTTAGTTTGGAGCAGAACTCTTGGAACTGAAAGATTCATCCATCATTGTTTATCTCTGTTCTTCAGTTCTAGATCATTACTCCTTCCTTGTTCTTTTATTTATTTATTATTTTTATTTTTGGCAGCTGGCAGGTATCGGGATCCAAACGCTTGACCTTTGTGTATCAGCACCAGGCTCTACTGATTCAGCTAACTCGCCAGCCCCTTTTATTTATTTTTTTTATTTGACATATACTTATTTATGGGGTACAACGTAATGTTTCAATACATGCATACATCGTGATCAAATGATCAAATCAGAGTAATTAGCATATCCATCACCTCAAACATTAATCATTTCTTTGTGGTGGGCTATGTGTAACTTTAAATCCATAAATTCTATAGAAGATATAAAAACTCATTTAAATCTTGACGAATTTCTGGAGGTTAAAAAAAGATTAAAAGGGTTAAAGGACTTTTTAAAAAGTTTTCACAGCCATGGTGTTGGGAGTTATTAAGTTATTCTGATGATCATAAGAAGCTTTCCATTAAAGTCTTGACCCTCCTTGTATTATTATTAAGGATACAGTAGTTAGGTAACAGTCATAGTAAAGAAAATGATCATCTTGACCATACTGGATACTTATTATGTGCCAAGCACCACTAAACAAACTGTCACCTTATTCAATCCCCGCAACAATCCTATTTTAACAGATAAAAAAAAAAAAAAATGGGGCTTCCAAGGGTTGACTTGCTCTAGACTCAATAATTTGACTCAAAAGGCTTTGAACATTGTGGACACTGCCTTACTTGTTTAACTGCCCAGCTGGGCCACTAAAGTACAGAACAGGTAAAACGCCTGGGAATTTCGGTGAGACTCATCATTTCTTTGGGATGAGGTAAACTCCGCTTTCAACACTCCCGGTCCATAATATCCATATCCACCCTTCACCCTCCACCCGCCCGTGCCTGTCTGAAGCAAGGTCCAGCATAAACTACCAGGACTAAAACGCACTCGACGCCTAACGTACCGTTCCTCCGCTGCCTACCGACGTCTCCTTCTCCCGCCTCCCTCCGGCAGGCCTGCGAACCCACCCATCCGAGCGTGGAGGTACACATTAAGCTTTGGGCGTTTTGGCTCTCCGCGCTTCCGTAGGAGCCTCCGCCTCCGCAGCTGGGCCCGCCCCCTAGCAACGCTCCGGCTTGTGTTAACAACTGGCTGACCCTGGGCGCCTCGCTGGCTATGCTGGCGCCGTCGCGGTGGCCGAGGCCACGGCCGGACCCTTGGGTCCTTTCGCGACTCTAGCAGCTGTTAGGCTGCCTTTCTTTTCCGGTGGCGGGGCCTCTTTGGGCCCCGTGGCTGCGGGCATAGGGTAGGACAGAAGGATCCCCCAGCCCGCCACCGCCGTCAGCCATGTCGACAGGTGAGGCCAAGGCGAAGGCCGAGGCCCAGGAATCCGGTGGCAGGAACAAGTCCAGCAGTCCCCGCCAAATCCCGGTAGTTGGGGTGGTGACGGAGGACGAGGAGGCACAGGTATGGGCAGATGTCTGTGCTTTGGGAGGCGGAGGGTGTGGGGGACGAGGCCTGGGTGCTGCAAGGGCGGAAATGGGGACCCGAGTGGAGACAAGGGGAGCCCGCGGGACAGAGGTTCCAAGCGCACAGCTGATTCCCCCGAGAACTGCGTCGCCTGCGAGGGGGGCTGGCTGTCGTCAACCAACCTGTCGGGGGACTAGTGCTCCGTGGTCCTCTGGAGCGCCTCAGAAAACTGAGTAGGCGAGGCTTTGCCGCGCTTCTTCCAATAGTGTGTCCACAGAGGGACTGGGGAGGAAGGAATCATTCATCTGTTGGTGACCAGATCGCTTTGTTTGCACTGGGCCTTTATGAGTGGGTTCCAGTTACAAGTGATGTTCTTGATAAAGGTGTAAATTCCCCAAAGCTTAAATTTGCTGCTACTAAAGACTGAACCCGGAGGAGAGGAAAATGCTATTAAAATTAAAAATTAAGCATCTTTTTTTAATATGAAACTGGAAGCTGGTTGTTATAGGGTGGGTTGGAGAGAATTGGAAGAGAATAGAATTTGTTTTATTGTGCTTGTATTTGGTTTGGGGTTTGGCTTTGTTATGAATATAAGACTAATTCATTCAATTTGGCCTGCTGAGAAATTTCACTTCAAGACCCTCGCTTGGATCTCCGTTCGTGGTAGAGGTATTTAGAAACCCCAAGTCATTTGTTTCATACTAGGGTTCCATTGCTCCCCCGGAGAGCCATGATCGTACCTTAAAACCGTGAATTCTATGGAGGAATACTGCTCTGCCTCACACTAAGGGCATGGGGCCACTGCGGGAATTCCTGTTGAGGCTTCGCAAGTCCCAGGCCGCGTCAGGAACCCTGCCTCTTGCGTCCACATCCTGGATCCTTGGAGAGTTCCTTGGGAGTGGCCAGTTGAGTGGGGACCTCTTCTATTGTGGAAATAGGGTTGAGCTCTTAGAAGATAATCAGACATTTACACAGTAACCTGCGGAGCAACAGCACTTTTTTATGGGGGAGCAAGTGTTAAGGGAATTTACCTAATCGGTTTTGTGGACGTATTCCAATGTGGGCGGGGAGAAGAACTTTGATGAAGGATAGCTCGCCACTCCCAAGGCTTCAAGGAAACTCAACGCTACCAGTATACTCCAGGCACCGTGCAAAACTAAGAAGCAGGTGAATTTGGTAACTGGTAACTGATGGCTCTCATTCCTCCTTTACTTGGTGTTAAAAAAAAAAAAAAAAAAAAAAAAAAAAACTTTTAATAGATCATTGCCAAAATGGCCCACAACATACCAAGTAAAACAAGTATACCTGTGTAAATGGGTATATCTGCGTGTATTTTCTCCCTTCTCTTTTCCTTTCCTTTTCTTTTCTTTCATTACTACTTCTCCTTCCAGGGCCTAGGATTCTCTTCCAGGAGGAAATAAATCAATTTACATTAATTCATGTTCATACCTTGTTAATAACTACTTCTAGAAGTATTAACGTTTTTAAAAAATGTACAGTACTGAGGTTTCTACCCAAAGAATGAGATAGAATAGGAACTTTTTAGAGTTGGGAGAAATTTTAGTGATCATTTGGCCTCCTTATTTTCTGTTTGTGGTTGCTTTTATAAATGAGGACCCTAAGGCCTTGAGAAGTTAACTGGGAGTTACTCAGCTTTTTTACTCACAGAGTGGGGTTTGGAGTTCCTAGAATGATAAAATGATAACCTTTAGACCTCTGCCTCAGGTCAGTGGAGGAAAGAACTTGGGTACCCTAAATGTTTCCAGTCCTTTCAAACCATTCCACATTTGCAAACTTCTCCTTTGCCAGTGCCTGAGAGACAATATATTCTAGTGGCTGAAAGTGAGGGTGTGAAGTCTACTTCAGTTCATTGAGCCAGCTCCATCACTTACCAGGTATGTGACCAAAGGCATGTGTCTTAACCTTTCTGTGAAATGGAGATAATAATAGCACTCATGTCCATTGTAAAGATTAAATGAAATAATGCCTCTAGAGAACTTATACTGTGCCCTGTATGTTGAAAATATGCAGTTATCAATATCAACATCATCATCATCATCCTTTATCTAGGGAGCTAGAGCTCCTAAAATTATTTGGACCCAAAATTCTCTGGAATTATTATTTCCACTGGCTTCTAAGATGTGAAAGTGAGACTGGATCCTTCTGAAATAATACTTGCTTTAATCCAGATTTCAATCTGCTCACTTTATCCCTTCAGAAGTGTTTCTAAGTGACAGCTAGAGATTTCCTAATATAGAAATGCCACTTTGGCTACCTGTGCTTTTGATAAATGTTTTGTATCATTTTCCTTATTACAGACCTAAGTTTGAGGCATTTCAGTTACCCTAAACTGAGTTTATATAATTGGAGAAATAGTGTTGAATGTTGTTACCTAAGGCAGCAGGTAAAATGTGAAGGTTATTTTGCACATGTTTTTAATATACTTCAGTTCTGCCTTAAGTAATATTTTTTTCTTCATCTTTCAAAAAAATAACTTTTGTAGCAATTATTAGTATTATAATCTCTAAATACTATGTAAGCTACCACAAATGGTAGTTGCAGAATATTAGATTTTTATAACTTTATTAACTTTGAAATGGTCATCAATGGAATTATGGAAAATGTAAAGATAGATTATAAGTTTGAAGATAGTAGTAAATAGAGAAACCAATAGTTTAGGAATCCATAATTTTGAGTCATATTTTTTGTTCCATGTTATGATCTTCACAGAAAGATATCCTACCTAAGCACTCTATCTTCTGATTTTCTCTCTGTAAAAATTTTGATAATGCCTGCTGTAATGATTCCAAAGCCTTTTTAAAATAAAACTTATTTATCATACTTTTCAGATTTCAAAGCAATAAAATAGTACCAGGATTTTGGTGGTCATTTTCTAATTGTCAGAAACCCAGGGCAAGTTGCTCACTTTTTCTAAGTCTTGGTTTGCTCATCTGTAAAAGATTTTTGGAAAATGTCTGCCTCATAGAATTATTGTAAGAATTAAATTTTAGAGTATTTGTAAGGCATTTAGCACAGTGCTCAGCACACACATTGTTAAGAACTCCGTAAATGGTAACTATTTTGGTTATTATTAATGACTCTAGTCATGACAGCTTTCATTATTGTTATTATTTTAAAATAAATTCAAATTATATGTACAGGGTATGCAAATCTTTACTAGGTGAGTTACTAGGTAAAGAAAAACAGAAAGGTAGTTCTCAAAACCCTCTAGCGCAGTGCTTCTCAAACTTTATGTGCATATGGAGCCTATGGAGATCTTAATAATGCAGATTCTGATTCTCTAGGTCTGGAGTGGACCCCAGGACTCTGCTTTTCTAGCACGTTTCCGGGTGATGCTTGTGCTGCTAGTTGGAGGGCCCTATTTCCCACTTTGAATAGCAATGTTTAGTGTATTACAGCTGCAAGATGGCATGAACAGTAGCTACAGAGTTTCACAACTATTTCCTGGAAAGCTGTAGGGGAGATGGTTTGATGTAGATTCAGATCATGAAGCAATAAACAACAAATTTCAGCCCACCCCCCATCAGATCAAATGATGCGATTAAAACAAGGGAGATTTAATTGGGGCTTTAAAAGAACTACTTGCTTTTCTCTCGTAGCCACTGAGGAGGCTCATTCGATCCTGGATTATCGTCACCTCCTTTGAGTCAGCCATTTGGTTCCCACCTCTTCCTCTCTGCCAAGTCTATTTTCCTTAAACAGCACTTTATCACTTCCTCCCCCTGAGCCTCACCCTCTCTTCCTTGCAGGATTACACAGTAGCTCCTATTGCTTACCTCATCTAATATAATTACATTGACTAAATTACTTAACCTCGTAAGGCGTGTTCCTATTTCTATAAAACCAGCCTGTACTAGATGAGTGTTCCCCAAACCTGGATGACCATTATAGACATCTGAGGAGCATTTTTTTAAAAAAAATGTGCATAGTTGGGCTCTACCACAGATCTACTCGGTCATAATCCCCAGTATGGAGCCTGGGGCTCATAAAAATCTCCCTCAAGTGATTTTTTTAGCCTCAGCACCACTGAGCTAGGTGATATCTAAAGTCTCTGCCCAGCCTAAAGTGCCTCCATTCCACTTGTCTGTCCCATTTTCAAGATTTTCCATTAGATGATTTATACTTTATCTTTGCTGTAAGTTCTACTTAATGCCATCTCCATAAGAGCAGAAACCTTATCTGTTTTTGTTGTTGTTGTTGTTGTTTTTCTGTAGTATTCCCCAGAATATCACCCAGCCCCATACCTGGTACGCGGGAGGTGATATTATGTATTTACTGGATGAATTGTCCTCCCCTATTTTCTGAATATTACTAAAACTTACCCTACCTTCAGATCCTACCTCTCCAACGTGAAGTGCTCCTCCAACAGGCATAACTTCCCCATTATTTTCACCTTCATCAGTCTTCTCCTCATGAATAGCTTATAGTCCTACAGCTGAGTCACACAATCTTGCACCTAATTATCACTTGTTTTATGTTGGTCACTGTTTCATTTGTATAAGTTTTGTCTCTTGCACCAGAATATGGGTTCCTTAAGAGAAGGGAATACGAGGGTACTTCAGAAAGTTTGTGGAAAAATAGAATTAAAAGATAATATGAATCTTTCCATGAACTTCTTGAGGTACCCTCATATATCTCATATATCTTAATGGTTTTGTGTCCTTCCCGGAATCCCTCTACTCTGAGGGTAGAAATTTAAATCCTAGCTTTCAAAGCCTTCTATACTCCAGCCACTATAGCCTCCTGTCTTCTCTTCAAGGATGCCAAGTGTCCCAGCCTAAGGGCCTTTCCACTTGCTGTGCCTACTGCCTGTAATTTTCCCCCTTGATAGCCATGGCTTGTTACCTTACCTTTTTCAAGACTTCACTGAAATGTACCCTCTCTATGAGTCCTTCACTGACTACTGGGTTTAAAATTACACTCCTTGAGCATCTCAGCACTTCCTATCCCCTTTATTTTCTCCAGAGCACTATTATCTTCTTGTATACTATTCAACTTACTGATTTTGTCTCCCCCAAAGCATATCAATTGTTCATGAAAGCAGTAGATTTTGTGTGTCCTATCTTTAGCACCTAGAACAATGCCAGACCCATTGTAGGCTTGCAATAAATATTTGTAGAGTAAATATGTAATTGTGATTAGTTGACTTGCATAGGTTTAATGACTAAGCTTCCTCACCCAAATTTGCTCTCTTTCTGAGAATCTCTCAGAACTTCCACAATCTGCCAGTTGATGTCATATCCTGTTACTGTTTGTAATACTGCTAGAGATGATTTACTTAAAATTTCTTACGCCTGCTTTGGTCTTCATGTTAAAAATAACCTCTGGGGTCAATTGAGGAGTTAGAGAACTAAGATGCATAGAACCAGAGTTTCTGCATCAGACAGACCCACTAACCCATTTACTAGCTATGTGGCTTTAACAAGTTAGGTCTCAGGGCCTCAGTTCATCAACAGGGATAATAGTGCTACCTTTGTATGGCAGACTTTAAGATTAATTGGACATAAGGTACTATACACATGAATGGACCACTAAAATTGTTAGTTCCTTTTCCTATAACCAAATATAAAATGGACAGGATTTCTCCCCTCTGACACATCCCTTGGTAAAGTGGAAAAATAAACTCATTCTGTAACTTGAAGTAGTAGCTATCTCATTTTCTTCAAAGCAGTTCATTAAGCTTCTTATTTTAAAAGGTTTGTGAAATGTTTTTAGAATTTCTCCATAAATATCTTACAATGATAATAATTATTTTGATATTTACATGTGTATCTTCTCTTTTGCTTCTACTCTCTGCTTGTGTGGTCTCATTTACCCAAAATCTTCAATTATCACTGTAAGTATATGATTCAGAAACCTCTGCCCCAAATTTAACTCATCTCCATCCCCAACACTAACCTATTCCTTCAGCATTCCCTGTTTCAGTAAATGGTGAGACCATTTATATAATTCCAGTCAGGCAGTCATTCTCACCTTTTTTCTCCTTTCTCCCACTGCATGCAATCACTTTTTAGGTCCTGCTGACTCTACTTTCTTGATGTTTTTAACTCCGTTCCCTGTTGTCTACACCAGTTGCCACTACCTTAGTCAAGGCCTAAAGTTACAGACTGGTCTTCCACTCCCAGTCTAGTCCTCTCTAGTTCATTCTCTCCACAGCAGACAAAATGATCTTTTTATTATTACATTCTTCTGATTAAATCCTGTGGAAATAAATGAAGACTACCCCAATGAGAATAGACTGTTTATTCAGAGCTTGCTGTAGGGAGTGAGTCAGCCAACATAACTTCTTTGGGCAGAGACTCCAAGTCAGGCAAGGAAGCTTTACAGTGGAAAAAAAGGTTGTGGGGGAGGTGGGGAGGCGGGGAGGCTGCTGGTATGCTCAGACTGGAGGTTGTTACCATGGGGAAGCTGGAGGTGGGCTAGCTAGAAGTAGGGCATCCTATGTGATTGATTTGGAAAGCACATTTGGCTTTCTGCAGTTGGGCATGAGTTGGAAGCTGGAGAGGTGGGGGAGAGGCAGCAAAAATAGGGACACTGACAATCACTGATTAAGTCCTGACTCTTCGGGGCCAATTACTGCAGAGGTCATGGCTTGGCTTCCTGGGCCAGTTGCTGCAGAGGTTCTGGGACAGAGTTCTTTTGTCATATATAGTCTGGCCAATGTCTATTTCAATGTTCAGTCTCAAACCATTCAATGGCTTTTTAAGATTCTTAGTATAACAGACAAAGCCATCTGTAAAATCTCATGCCAGACTGATAGCTCCCTGAGGTCAGGGTAATGTGTTCTCCACACCTAGCACAGTTCCTGAAATAGAAGCTGCTATGTGCAAGGAGGAAAAGGCTGAGGAAGGTAGGGGGAAGAGGGAGAAATCTTTAAAAATATGCCAAAAACGTAAAACACAGAGTAACGTGAAGTTACTTTAATCTTTACTATTTCCTGTTTCTTAAAAAAGTTATACCTGCTCATTTGTGGGGTGGCGGGGGGGAAATTCTGATAATACACACGGGTATTAAAAAGAAAATCCTGCATTGACTTTTCATTTCAATATCCTTGTCTAATCCTCAAAGCAAATATTGCAGAAAATCAGAAAATGAAAACCCATAGATCTGAGGACACAGGAGGAAAAGAGAAAAGACAACTGGGGTAGTGGCAGATGGCACTGCTAAATCCCCAAGTCTTAAAGCAAAATTCTACTTATCAAATTTTTGGTCACAGTAAATTTAACTGTTTAACAATAATATTTAACAATTTTAATGGTAATTATAACACCAGATATAGATAAGTGCTTAGTAAATCCTTTTTTATTATTATTTTTAAAAGTCAAAATCATTTTGAGTAAATAAACTCCTTCAGATACTTATTCTGCAGACTTAAAGGTAGAATGTTTAATTGAGAATTGTCTTTGATAGAAATTTCTTGAGGTCAGAATATATAAGTTTATAATTATGAAAGACAAGGAAATTCTAGACCTAAAACTCAATGTAATAATGACTATGTAGAAATATGGAAAAGTATGTATCATAGATTTAAAACTCAGAAAATGCAATGATGTTAACACTATGTGGTTTTATAAAGTATTTATGCATGTAAACAAAAACAAAATATATAAAAATAAAAATAGATGTATTTAGATGATAGGAATAAGTAGGATTATTTTCCCCTTTTGAACATTTTTATATCAGCATTACATCATCTTTTCAAACCATCATTGTAAAGTAGAAATAAGTTTGAAAGCAGGAAAGAGAAAACTAAGGAAACTGGGATAGGCTAACTCCTGTAATGGGTGTGAGCAATATTGATGTAACATTTGAATTAAAAGAAAAATGTCACACAACAAGGCATTAATTGCCAAGATAAATGTAGCTGAAACTGCATTTAGAATTTGGAGATGTCTCTATCATTATAAGTACTAAAACTTTGGATGATAGCATCCCCTATTTCCTTCCTAACCTATCTGCAAATAATTTTGTTATAAAATGGTATCTTCTTGGTTGCATTTTCTAAGCATTTATTGAGCAAATAACAACACTATATGCCAGGCCCAGTGTTGAGTGCTGGAGATGCCAGAAAACTTTGGGGAAAGAAGTGGTGTACATGTAAACCCTTTCAGACAATGTGATGGGAATTATAATGGGTAGATACTTAGGGTGCTATGGGAGCACAGAGGAGAGACCTTTTTCTAGATACCTGAACTTCATCTTGAAGGACCTGCAGGAATTAATCAAGGAGAGGAATAGGATTGTAACTACATAAGTCAAAACAGAGAAGTGACAGAGGGGACTAATGGGGAGTTGTTGAATGATTGGGACGGGTTATGTTCAGATTTGAGTTTTAATATTCTGACTGTGAAGTAGAAGACAGTGTTTCAGGGTGCGAGAGTGAAGGCAGGAAGAATGGCAGGAAACTGGTGCAAAGTGAGAGATGAGAACTGAATACATCAGTAAGATGGAATGGGCTCAAAAAATACTTAAGAGGGAAAATCTGTAGAACTTGGAGGTGCCTGTTATCAAATAGGGATGGCTGGAAGAAGGCTGGTACCAACTATGAGAAGGGGATACCTAATTCAGGAAGGCAATTTCCTACCTGTAGTTTCAATGCTAGTCTTAAGTATCTACATAGTGAACTTTAGTGTAATGTGTATGCTCACACAAGATAATTTTATTTTTCAAAGTATGAAAGTGCTATTATTCCAAATGCTCTCTTGGGCCTTTCAGGGTTAATGAAACTTAAATACATTTTAAAAAGTAAGATAATACTATAATTCAGGAGGTTTTGTTTGTTTGTTTTTACTACAAAATTTATTTACTCCTATAAGGTTTCATATGTTTTTCATTCTTACCTTACTATCTTATTGTCTTAAGATATTTTTAAGTTACCAAGGGAAAATATATAAAATTAATATGTTTGATGTGATTTCTTAATTCCTATGATATAGAATACTAAGAGTTGTATGTTTTTTAGGGTGTTTTTAAGCCTATGGACCTTAATCGTGTCATCAAACTCCTCGAAGAGACTGATAAAGTGAGTGAGCTTTGAGAAAAAAATTACTCTTCTATATCACTTACAAAGTTTTATTTCCCTGAAAGGTAACATGTATTTCCCCAAAGATAAGTCTCATTTATCTTCTTTTGTTGAAAACATTTTAAACAGTGTATATCTCATATTCAAGGACTTTTAAATTTAGTATGAATATATTTAACAAGGTAGGGAGACTGGAGGAGAATAGATTTGCTTTTATGGGACGAACAAACCCCTGGTGGCTGTAAATGGGAGAGATCTAAGAGTAGAGAAAGGGAAGGGTCCTCTTGTTTCTGTTAATTGCTTGTTACCAAGTAGGATGGGGAGGGAGGGTAGAAAAAAAGGCTATCATGATATACTAATTAAAATGTCCTGAAATATAATCAAGATAGATACACACACATTCACACACACACACACACGCTCATACATATTCATAGATAATTTATTTTGAAAGAAATCTTATATAGAGTGTAAGAGAGTTTAGGCATTGGAAGAAAGGATAATAAATGTGTATGTACACATGTTCACACACCACACTCTCCTGTTACCCAAGAATTGACTGAATGCCTAAAAGCCTGCACACACTATAAAATTATGTGGTAATCTCCAAGAAGATTTCTTATTCTTAATAAGTAGAAAATGGATTGACCATAGTCAATATAGTCTATCAATACTAAACAATGTCCTATGAATAGTAGGCACAAAAATTTAATCATTGTTTTAACATTTTTTTAGTCTCTATTTTTTTTTTGCATAGAAAGAAGAAAAAAACAAAAAAAAATACTTTGTAAGAATAACTTATCTTTTGCTGGCTGTGGTTTTTGTCAAAAGTTATTTTTTAATTGTTATTACATCTACATTTCCTTAAAAAAGAAAACCCAACTTACATAGAGCCCCTATTCACTATTTAGTAAGGCTAGGGGATAAAAAAAAAAAAAAAAAAAAGCCCATTAACCCCAAAAAAGATGTTTTTTTGTTT
>NW_007729750.1:68199-73688 GCF_000696425.1 Galeopterus variegatus | reverse complement strand
GGGAAAAAAAAAAAAAAAAAAAAAAGTCCAGACAATGCCACAGCCTCTCAGGAACAATTTAAGATTAAAAGGACAGAAGGGATTCAGTCATCAAAACACATCACTATATATGAATAAAAGTTTTGCTGGTTTGGTTATTTTTATTTTTAATTGACTGAAGATATTTGGTTTACACAGAACACTTAGCATGTTTTAGAGGTTAAAAATGCAATTTCTGGAGTCAGATTGCCAAATTTGACTCCTAACACCACCACTTTTTAGCCATGTGTTTTTGGACAAGTTACTTAAAGTGTTTCAGCTTGTGTTTCCTATTCTGGAACAGAGGGATAATAATAATATCTTACCAACAGGGTCATTTTGAAGGTTAATGAAGTGGTATGTACATATATTACCTAAATGATGCATTCATAGCATAGAGAAAATGCTCAACATACTTCAGCTATTGTTAATATTATTTCTGGAAACAATTACTGCTTTTATATTAACCTAGTTTTGATAACCAATTTACTATTCAAATTTAAATGATAGTTTATTTTTACTTTCACTGTTTCAGGAAACATTTTATAATGCTATAAATATATATATACACACACATAGTAATTTAAGAATTACTTGACAATTTTAATGTGTCTACTTTCTTTTTATATTGATGAAATTTTTAAAAATCTCGACAGATTCAGTAGCACAAAAGAACTAATATAGATATTTGTTTTAGGATGATTTAGAAGAAAAACAACTTAAATCCGTCAAGAAACTGGTGCAATGTTATCAGAATGGACTTGTATCCTTTATATTTGTATGTATGTTTGTTTCATTTATCCTGAAACAGAGAATTTTTATTAGAAAATGTATTAGATTCCTATTGCTGCTGTAACAAATTACCACAAATTTAGTGGCTTAAAACAACATAAATTTATCTTATAGTTCTGGAGGTCAGAAATCTAAAATCAGTCTCATTAGGCTAAAATCAAGATGTTGGCAGGGCTGGTTCCTTCTGAAGATTCTAGAGTAGAATCCACTTGCCAGCCTTTTGCAGCTTCTAGAGGTTTCCCGTATTCCTTGGTTCATGACCCTCTTCCTCCCAGTGGCACCAGTCTCACCTTTGCTTCTGTCATCACATCCCCTCCTCTCTCTGTCTACTACCTCTCTATGATTACTTTGGGCTCACCTGGATAACCTAGTATAATTTTCCCATTTCAAGATCCCCAATCACATCTGAGAAGTCCCTTTGCCATGTATGGTAGCATATTCATTCATAGGTTCTGGGGATTAGGACATGGACATCTTTGGGGAGACCATTATTCTGTCTACCACAGAAGATATCTAACATTTTGTGTTTTTTACAAAATTATATTTTCTATCAGAGAATATAAATAAAATTGAAGAACCAATATAACAATTAACTTTCTGTGGATAATATGAGTTTCTATAGGTTCAGAAAGACAGTGGATGTATTTAGGAGGGCCAAATCAAAGTCTTGTTTCTATCAATTTACGTAGGCAATTGTACCTTTGATAAACTTCTTAATTTTTCCACCATTATGAAAAAGGGATAATAGCACCTCATGAGATTGTTAGGAAGATCAGATGATAAATGTACATGCAAGGGCTTGAAAATATGTGAAAAATATAAATATATTATCCCCAATGACTATACCGCCCTGATCAGAATACATGGAAACAATGCATCTTTAAAAACTGTAAGAACCAGTTTGTTGTTGGGTTTTTTAAAAAATCTTTTGTGTATATATGCTATTGTAAAATACAATAAAAGTGTCACAGGAATATCAGATTATTATAAAAGTTTTTAAATATCCACTCTCACTTTCTGTACTTATCTCGTCACAGACTGATAACATACAATTCCATAACTGACGGTGGTCTATAGTCGGCACTTTGAGAAGTACTGATCTAAGTGATCTCTGACAGTTGTCTGACCTGATCTAAAGAAGATATCAGTCTCTAACATTAGCTTGTTCCAGTTCAAAACATATTAAGCCTCCCATTCAGGGAAATGTGCCTTATAATTTTTCCTAAATATATTTTTACTTTATTTTAGCCTTGTTTTTTTTATGGATTTGTTGAGTCAGTCTAAGGCCTTGCAGATGTCAGGTACTATTTACTGGTAGCCAGAAAAGTCTGGAAGCAAGTGATTTTTTATCTTAACTTGACACCTCAACACTTCCGTTATTTTTTTTTTTCTTCAGGTTAGACAGTTGGTAGCAAATGTCTCTATTTCCGAATGCCTTTAATAAGCTGGCTTTAAGTTTTAAAACTTAGCAAAGATAAGTTAAGGCAGTATTTTGGCCACTTCTCTAGGAAGTGAACAGAACTTTATACTTCTAGTATACCCAGCTCTCCCATCCCTTACTCAGATGCTCCTAGGAGAGGCTAGAAGTAATAGCATTCAACAGTGTAAATCACAACTACCATAATCTCTTAGCTGTAAAACAAAATCAGTGAAGTTTGTTTATGTACCAATAGCTAAGTAGGTAAAATAAGGTGCTTTTACCTTTTCTAGGGAGGCTACATTTTGTTTTCATACTAGTTTTAAATGAAATAAAATCCCAACCAATTTAAACCTTAAACATAAGAAAATGCTTCTGAGATAAATGTTAATAAAGGAATGAAGTAAAGAAAAGTAAGGTTTGGGTTACTATACTTATTCTGAGGCAGTTTTGTGTGTGTGTGGTAGGGGGAGATGTTTGTGTGTAGGGGGATGGAGATGAAGGATATAATTGAGCCTAATCACTAAGCTAATTTTTTTCAATGTATTATTTTTCATCACCAATAGGAAGTTATTGATCAACCGAATCTGTACTGTAGTCATTGGTAATTTAATTCTAAAGTTATGGTGAGAGGAAAAGAAATTTTGAATAAGAGGTTACTAAGACAAAAATTAAATAATTTTCCTAGAGAAATATGGTTCTAAGTTTTCCTCCTTAGACTTCAAAATAATAATAATTAAATCAGTGTCTACTACATTTAACAAAATTGATGGAATGCTGTAGCCTTCCTGACAGAATTGCTAAAAAGAATATGTTCATAAAGATATTAATCTTAATTTTATTTCTTAACTAAAAATATTAAAGCCCATAAGGGATTTAGCACAGATATTTAAAATTCTGAATCTGTGTGCAGGAAAAATTGAAAAACAGCCCCGTTTTGTAGAATCTGCATCTGATATCCTAAAATTGTGTGGGTAAGTTGTTTCCCTTGAACTTTGTTTTATATTAGCATACAGTAATTTATCATATTTTATTTTCTGTTACAAGGATGTTATGCATTATGGTATAGCAAAGTGATACAGAACTCAGAAAACTTCAGCTGATCACTTGATTCTAGCAGTTGGTACTTCAAAGGTAGTCGGTTTTATTGTGAGATTTAAAAAAATTAATCAGCTAACTTTGTGAGATTGCTGGCCAGAAGAAATTAAATTGTAAGTACACTAAAATATTTTCTTGTAATTAGTTGCTCTCAAGTGATTGATAAATATCAGATGAAACCAAGGAATTATAGTATTTTAAGAGAATCCTTGAGTAAATCTATGGATAATATTTACAGTTTCAGTCTAGTTTTTTTCTCTCTTTAGAAAATTTAGCTCTCAGAGATATATTAGATTGTGTGTTATGTTTTATTTGATCTTCCAAATTTAAATGAGGAATAAAATATCACCAGTTATGTTTGGTATCTATTTTTCAATGTAAATTAGAGGTCGGAATTATAAAATTAATATGCCTCATACTCTCCTGTTTCTCCAGCCAGTTTTGGGAATTACAAATATGTGGTGCTTCCTTACCGCCACATAGTGGCTAATCTGGGTATATATTAAAATATCCATTTTTAGTTGCTCAATATAACGTATGTAGTAGAGGAAACTTCAAGTAAGAATAAACCCTTCTGACAATTTTACCTTCTAAACCTCTCTACCAGTTTAACTTTTTAAATAGCATCGTGTTTTTTTTGTTTGTTTGTTTTTTTCCTTTTTTTGTCTTTTTTACTGACCGGTAACGGGATCGCAACCCTCGGTGTCGCGCCCGTACCGGGGACCGGCAACGGGATCGCAACCCTCGGTGTCGCGCCCGTACCGGGGACCGGCAACGGGATCGCAACCCTCGGTGTCGCGCCCGTACCGGGGACCGGCAACGGGATCGCAACCCTCGGTGTCGCGCCCGTACCGGGGACCGGCAACGGGATCGCAACCCTCGGTGTCGCGCCCGTACCGGGGACCGGCAACGGGATCGCAACCCTCGGTGTCGCGCCCGTACCGGGGACCGGCAACGGGATCGCAACCCTCGGTGTCGCGCCCGTACCGGGGACCGGCAACGGGATCGCAACCCTCGGTGTCGCGCCCGTACCGGGGACCGGCAACGGGATCGCAACCCTCGGTGTCGCGCCCGTACCGGGGACCGGCAACGGGATCGCAACCCTCGGTGTCGCGCCCGTACCGGGGACCGGCAACGGGATCACAACCCTCGGTGTTGCGCCCGCACCACGCTCAGCCAGTGAGCGGGAACCAGCCTCCACATGGGATCTGAACCCTTGGCGGGAGCGCTGCCGCACTCCCAAGCGTTAAATATACAAATAATATGCAAATAGTAGAAAGGTTTAGTAGGACTATGTATACATGGTAGGCTCTAACTCTAAGTTTTAGATTTAGCAGCAATAGTAGTTTAAATTTTGTACCCACTTACGTTTAATTTTTTTTGATATGTGAATAAACTAATAAAAAATAATTTATTAAATGCCTGCACCATGCCTTATTTTTTAATAGGGACCATGGAAAATAAAGGAATAAGTAATTGCTCTGGTGCTTTCAAGTAACTAATTGAAAATTATTATTGTATTGACATGAGATCTAATCTAATCTAATCTAATATATATAAAACACTTTCAAATTTCAAGGCTATGCAAGTCCTAGAACACTGACTTGAGAAGGATTACTTTTGACATCGGTGTTCCTGTAGGGCTCTATCCAGAGTTGATTCTCTATGAAACCTTGTGACTGAATGTTTCATTGTATAATATGACAAATCTTTTGAACTGTACTCTTCGCTTTCCCTCATATTCCATAATTATTCACATTATTAATTTTTCTACTTTCCTAATTTCTGCTATATCCTACATTTCTCCACACCTCACCCTCACTTGATTCTCTTTTTAAGACATTTTTGGGAGATAAAAACATTGTAAATAAAAAAAATAAAGTCAAGCCTTTCTGTTTTGACTTCTAGATAGCATGATTTTGTCATTGCATCCAGAAGTATAATGTCTTTTTTTAAAAAAATAAACTTTAGGGCCGGCCCGGTGGTGCACTGGATAGTGCGCCCGCTTGGGAAGCGCGGCAGCGCTCCCGTCCGAGGGTTCGGATCCCACGTACAGACCGGCTCCCGCTCACTGGCTGAGCGAGGCGCGGGAGCAATGCCGAGGCTTGCGATCCCGTCGCCGGTCCCCGGTCCGGTACGGGGGCAACACTGAGGGTTGCGATCC